>NW_020642163.1:0-216 GCF_003573695.1 Papaver somniferum
CAATCTATGGTTCTTCCCAGCAGAATTCCATGGGTTAATAATAAATATTCAATGCACGGGCGTCTGAGCTACCTCCGAGTAAGCCCCGGCTCAAAAGGTGCAAGTGTACTCAACGATGATGCACTAACAATCACCGCACGAACGAGTATTTCAAAATACGACGAAACGATGAACCTATGCAAAATAGGAAGGAAAATAATAAATAATTAAAATATT
>NW_020642163.1:232-573 GCF_003573695.1 Papaver somniferum
AACGATGAACCTATGCAAAATAAGAAGGAAAATAATAAATAATTAAATATTGACCAAGGTGCTGAGGGATTGGGCTCACCGGTCGGCCGGCCGTGTCGTGGCCAATCCCACACCATTTTTATATTTTATCATATTTTTTGTTATTTTCCTTGATCTTATGAAAATCCTTTCATTTGAACAAATATCCTTCGTTTTGAGGAAACTCCTCAGTTTCATGGTATTTCCTTCGCACCAAGGAAATAATATAAAATTGGGAAAAACATTGTGGGGCCGTGATTATTGGCCAACCGGCCATGCCTTGATCCCGGCCGGCCCCACACCTCATGGTTCCTCATTATTTT
>NW_020642163.1:584-792 GCF_003573695.1 Papaver somniferum
CTCAGTTTCATGGTGTTTCCTTCGCACCAAGGAAATAATATAAAATTGGAAAAAACATTGTGGGTCAGTGATTATTGGCCAACCGGCCATGCCTTGATCCCGACCGGCCCCACACCTCATGGTTCCTCATTATTTTATTATTATTTCCCTAATCTCATGAAAACTCCTTAATCTCATGGTATTTTCACAAAACCATGAAAATATAATA
>NW_020642163.1:803-1000 GCF_003573695.1 Papaver somniferum
GCCCCACACCTCATGGTTCCTCATTATTTTATTATTATTTCCCTAATCTCATGAAAACTCCTTAATCTCATGGTATTTTCACAAAACCATGAAAATGTAATATAAAATTAGGGAAACTCGTGGGACCGGGCCCATCCGGCCGGCCATGCCTCATCCGGTCCCACACGCCCCTTATTTTATTATTATTATTTTAAGGT
>NW_020642164.1:0-275 GCF_003573695.1 Papaver somniferum
AACTTAGGTCTAACTCTAGTAATCTTTGAACCTGTGATGTTCAATTCTGATATATTTCGCCTCTAGTTCATCCGAACGAGAAACTCAGGTCTAACTCTAGTAATCTGATATATTTCGTCTTCAGTTCTTCGAACGAGAAACTCGGGTCTAACTCTAGCAATCTTTGAACCTGTGATTTTCCAATCTGATATATTTCGTCTTCAGTTCATTTGAACGAGAAACTCAGGTCTAACTCTAGTAATCTGATATATTTCGTCTTCAGTTCATCCGAACGA
>NW_020642165.1:0-411 GCF_003573695.1 Papaver somniferum
ATCTTGCTCGTTCCTTCAAACCTGCTAAGACGAGCAAAATTCTGACATGATTTTCATAAAACCGTGAACAACCCACGTAAATTTTACAATGTGAACATTCACTGGTTTCTCAAAATCTGGACAGACGTCCATTCTACGATTGTGAAAACTCACATATAGACATTCTTTCACCCTGTATGGTTGTCTACATTCAACAATTGTTCAAAATCAAAACATTGATTTTACAAAATATATATTAACGTGAAACTCACGTAAATTTGAAAAATATATCTATATATGTTAGTGCATCGTCGCACGAGCATCTGTCTTTGAAGCGAGAGTATATTTTCAAAGATTTCCGAAAGCTCGAAGATAAAAAATTTCATGAAGGCTCATAAACAAAATTTTATTACTAACAGACGCACGTCTATC
>NW_020642165.1:422-1000 GCF_003573695.1 Papaver somniferum
AAAGCTCGAAGATAAAAAATTTCATGAAGGCTCATAAACAAAATTTTATTACTAACAGACGCACGTATAAAAAAAAAAAATTCTCTCGTACGAGCATCCACCTTTGAAACGAGAGTTTATTCCACTTTGTGAAATCTCACATATTTAAAATATAAAATTACGGTTTTCGTGAAAGCTCATAGACGAATTTTATATCATTAGACTCAGGTCTATTTTGTTTCTTCCTTAAACTAACGAATGAACGAGCGTCTATTCATAAAACAAGGATTTGTTTTCATGGGCCTGTCCCGCGAATCCTGACCAACCACGGACTCGTCGTCCAACCCAGAGGTTCAACACCAATTTATGCTCATCAAACGACACTCCCATCATGACATTGAAGCCTTCATCAAGTCGTGGTTTGCTCATGCTCTCTAAATCCGGTAACCTCTCAACTTACGACTAAATTCAATTACTGGTATTGTTATTTATGGACGGAAAATCACCATTTAATGCTGACTGAGGAACACAACTTTCCTCAGTAATAAGGGGACTTAATGTAGATGGTGGATTTTCGACAAGGGCTAAAATCGTGAACT
>NW_020642166.1:0-304 GCF_003573695.1 Papaver somniferum
TTTGCTCTTCTTCTCCCACGACGTATTCCCTGATAGAGAAATATATGCATTTTTTTCATCGGAAAGAAAAATAAATAAAAATTTCCTTTGTGGATTGGGATAGTGGATAAGCTTGAGATAATTAGAAGACTTTATTTCGTTGTTCGTAGAGCTTGGATAATTGTTATGTGGTTAATTGAATAATCTTCTCGTATCGGTTGAGATGGGAAAACCACCAACTCTTAAAATTCATCTATATTATTGATTCATGATTTTGGTGTGCACGATAATATATATATATATATATATATATATATATATATAT
>NW_020642166.1:315-1000 GCF_003573695.1 Papaver somniferum
TATGCTTGGGAATGGGTTTTGTTTCTCTAAACCCATGTATGCTCTCTGGACGAGCGCTGAAAATAATTTTTGATTATATTTTAATAAATTTGTTGTAATATAGATGACATGATGTGAACTATGCGTATGTGGTTAAAATCATGATTATTTTATTAAAAGAGTTGGAAAATGTTTTTGTTGCTGATAGGTACTTAATTTACATGATTAGAGTTTCAAATCCATACTAATAGTTGTTGTGATTCTTGCATATTATCCTTGTATTACTCTATTTTATTTGTTTTTTTAGGTGAATCATTCGAAATCAATGGAAATGGTGTTAAAATGAGCTAAGAAGAGGAAAATAGTTCATTATGGAATGAAAATAAGAAGTTGTAAGGTGTAAAGAAAACTCTTGGGTACAAGTTTCATAAACATTTACGGTTGAGAAAAACATCCCCAAATCTAACCATAAAAAAGATGAATTTCCATTACAATTTGCATAAGGAGTTACTGCTAGGTCCAACCTAACCGTAAATTAAAGTGAAGAGATATAAAGATTTGGGCATTACCATATTGTTTAGGAAGACAATACGAATGCAACCCTAAAAGAAAGAGGTCAATCGGACGTCGGATGAAGAAGTTATGACCGAAATGGCGAAGAACAAAAAGTGTACAGGAATAATTAGGGCCAGGTCCAAGAGACTCG
>NW_020642167.1:0-494 GCF_003573695.1 Papaver somniferum
TGCTTGACTTAGGAGCCAGTGTGAATTTACTTCCATACCATGTGTACCTCAAGCTAGGACTTGGTGAGATGAAACCTACCCAGATGACACTCCAGTTAGCTGATAGGTCCGTTAAAATTCCTCGTGGTGTGATCGAGGATGTTCTTATTGAGGTCGACAAGTTTATTTATCCAGTGGATTTTGTTATCCTAGATACCCAACCTGTCCCTGACCCAGAGAACCAGATACCAGTGATTTTAGGTCGCCCATTTTTAGCAACATCCAATGCGATCATTAATTGTCGAACTGGTATTATGAATTTGTCTTTTGGTAATATGACTATTGAGCTGAACGTCTTTCATATTAGTAAGCTACCCTCTGAACTAGATGACTCGAACATAGAAGAGGTGAAAATGATAGGAACATTAGTCGAGGAGTCATTACCAAACACTTTGTTAGAAGATCCGTTAGAGAAATTCCTAGCTCACTTTGGGATTGATTTCGATGATAATAAT
>NW_020642167.1:528-1000 GCF_003573695.1 Papaver somniferum
CCTAGCTCACTTTGGGATTGATTTTGATGATGATAATGTGATTAATGAGGTGAATGCTTTGTTAGATTCAACCCCTTTGTTAGATACTAGTAATGGATGGAAACCTAAGTTCGAACCACTACCAGTTTCTAAGTCTACCCTAGTTCCTTCTTTAGAAGAGCCTCCTAAGTTGGACCTAAAACCATTTCCAGATACCCTGAAGTATGTGTTTTTAGGCCCGTCTAAGACTTTACCTGTGATTGTTGCTTCCGACTTGGATAGTGATCAGGAAAGTAGGCTAATGACCGTCCTTCAAAACAACAAGGAAGCTTTAGGATGGACCATAGCTGACATTAAGGGTATAAGTCCTACTGTTTGTATGCATCTGATCTATTTATAGGAAGATACCAAACCATCTAGGGAGATGCAACGAAGACTAAACCCTAATATGAAAGAAGTAGTTCGAACCGAGGTTCTTAAGCTGTTAGATGCA
>NW_020642168.1:0-592 GCF_003573695.1 Papaver somniferum
ATGCACACATATGCACACACTTGATTTCCGGCACATGGATTTATACACTAATGTACGAACGTGCTATATATATGCTTATATACATAGTTGGTAATCTCAACTCTACATTTCAATCATTGAAACATTCTCCTATAATGTTATAACAATCGTTAGTCACGACTATCGTCATCAAAGCTATTTTCAAGATTGAAACGTCATCATGACTTTCGTCACGGGTAAAGATGAAAGTGGTTAAAGCAAAAGCTTACCAACACATATTTCGAGAAAAAGATAGGCGAGTAAACTCGGCTCGAAATAGCAAATGTGTATGTATGAAAACTATCATACTTATACGACTATTGTCTCAAGAGTAGGAGATAGAGTAGACTTCTGAGTGATAGATAAGTTCAAGTCTCCACATACCTTTTTAGTCGGATGAAGTTCCACTGGTTCCTCGAGTAGTTCTTCTTCTTCGTAAGATGATCGCCATGGAGTCTGGAGCTCAACTACACTTAACTATCCTAGACCGAGACTTAGTTATAAGTAAACTAGAAACCAAGATATATAGTTTTGATCACTAATATTGACAAACATGCTTGAGATAGCAACGCAT
>NW_020642168.1:603-1000 GCF_003573695.1 Papaver somniferum
ACTAGAAATCAAGACATATAGTTTTGATCACTAATATTGACAAACATGCTTGAGATAGCAACGCATGCGAGTTCGACCGAGCAATGCTCTAACAGTCTCCCCCTTTGTCAATTTTAGTGACAAAACTATCAATACATATGGATTACAAAATAGATAAAACTTTGTAGCTTTTCGTCCACATGCTTGATCTCCTTGGTGCTTCAACATTACTCGAAAACTTCGTCTTTTCCAAGTACTCCCATGATTCCATAGATGTTCAGTTCAGCATCATAGTTGTTGAAGTTCTGTAGCTATAACAATGAGAAAACAAAAGCTCTCGATCATTGTTAGACAGTGTCATAGTATTATCACACAGCATCAAAGTTCTTATATCACAACTTCGACAACAATACTATGG
>NW_020642169.1:0-347 GCF_003573695.1 Papaver somniferum
TATTAGTCTGACTAATATCCACACTGGCATATACAAGGGAACAAGTGGTCGATAACCTAACTCTAGGTCAACACAACTGGCATATACAAGGGTACCAGTGGTCGAATTTATTGAATTTATTCCTTTTGGTCAAATGGTCTGGTCTCAATTTATTTTTATTTTTTTTGGTAACTACCATTTTTTTTCATCTCTTTTTTTTTCTCTTTTTCTTTTTCAACTTTTTTTGTTTTTTTTTTTCATGGTATCTCAATCACTCTAATTCACCCTAGCATTGGTAACAACTTGAATCGTGGGCCCCACCTATCACTTAGAGAAACATAGTTTAAAAACAAAATAAAAATAGAAGT
>NW_020642169.1:547-730 GCF_003573695.1 Papaver somniferum
AAAAATATGGACTCTTATTCTTTGCCAAAAAGTAGATTTTTGAAAAGCAATGATTGTAAATCAAAATCATGATGTATCAAAAATACATAGACCAAGCATACACCATCAAACGAAATCACACACATTCAATAAAAATCATAAATCGATTAAAAATCAATGCAAATAGTCATAAAAGAATTATTA
>NW_020642169.1:741-1377 GCF_003573695.1 Papaver somniferum
GGGTTTAGCTTCTCATATCAAAAACAGGCTCAAAAGAATAAATCATGGCTCAAAAGTTGTTTTTATTGAAGAGATGATATGATTCAGTGAATATGCAACGACGTACTGGCGTTACAGAGTTCACTGTTACAGGAGGTGTGGCTAACTGAAGATAAATGTGGCTGTTCAGCTGTTACAGAGAGAATACTGTAGCGCTGTTGCGAATTTGAGACGATGTTCTTCGTTGCAACGCTTGTTCTTCAGCAGCAGCAGCAGCAGAGACATGCTTCCCGTAATCTCCGATTCTCTCCTCCTGAGCTCTCCTCTCGACCCCAAACTCTCGACAGACCTCGATTATGATTTATGGGACTCGACCCATCCTTTTATATCACTCAGAAACCTCCCGAATTGAATTAAATTCCTTTTTTTGTTTCTTGGCAGTCACGGCAATAATCTCTTCTAAAAATTGTTTCACGCGTTTCTGGGATTCCAAACTTATCTCAAACTCTTCCTTAGATAGATACCAATCTTTGGGAAGTTTTGTAGCACTTTAATCTCCCTAGAATTCCAAAAATATCTCCAAACAGGGACCCGTGTGTAACTTAACCTTGATTTCCTTTTTCCGGCTATTCTAGCCAAATTCAGCCCATAAAATCA
>NW_020642169.1:1388-3541 GCF_003573695.1 Papaver somniferum
TAGCTCCAAACAGGGACCCGTGTGTAACTTAACCTTGATTTCCTTTTTCCGGCTATTCTAGCCAAATTCAGCCCATGAAATCACCCATATTAGCATTGTATATCCATATCACGTCCATCCCATGAAAATAGGCCATTGAATCTCATTAAAACACGTCCAATAATCCAACCCTAAATCTGCCAGAACTGTTGTAACTTTTTCCCGCCATTTTTTGCATTTGAATTTTGAAGAAGAATACCTCCCCCTATCCAGTTATGGTGTCCCTTTAGCACATGCCCGAAATGGGTTACCCCTTATCCAAAGTGAGAGTCCGTATAGTAATTTTCTCCCACGAGCACAAAAACCGCTTTTCGAGCCAATTTCGCCGCAAAAGCTTATTTCTCCAAAATACCTATAAAGACATAAAATAACCAAAATAAGTACAAAATCGAGCACTAAAAATATATACAATTGAGATCATATTAGACACAAAAATGTGTTTATCAATTGGTGTTGAACCGCTGGCTTGGACGACGAGTCTGTGGTTGGTCAGGATTCGCGGGACGGGCCCATGTAAACAAATCCTTGTTTTATGAATAGACGCTCGTTCGTTCGTTAGTTTAAGGAAAAAACAAAATAGACCTGAGTCTAATGATATAAAATTCGTCTATGAGCTTTCACGAAAACCGGAATTTTAAATTTTAAATATGTGAGATTTCACAAAGTGGAATAAACTCTCGTTTTAAAGGTGGATGCTCGTACGAGAGAAAAGTTTTTTTTTCGATAGACGTGCGTCTGTTAGTAATAAAATTTTGTTTACGAGCCTTCATGAAAATTTTTATCTTCGAGCTTTCGAAAATCTTTGAAAATATACTCTCGCTTCAATGACAGATGCTCGTGCGAGGGAGCAAAAATATATAGATATATTTTTCAAATTTACGTGAGTTTCACGTTGAATATATATATTTTGTAAAATCAATGTTTTGATTTTGAACAACTGTTGAAAGTAGACAATTATACATGGTGAAATAATGTCTATATGTGAGTTTTCACAATTGTAGAATGGACGTCTGTACAATTTTTGAAGATCAGTGAGTGTTCACATAGTAAAAATTTACGTGGGTTTTTCACGGCTTTATGAAAATCAAGTCATGATTTTTGAGCAATTGCTGAAAGTAAGCAATTGTATACGTGATGAAATAATGTATGTATGAGTTTTGCGATTTTATAGTGTATGCACACATGTAGAAAATCAGTGAATGTTCACATGAAAGGTTATGTGAATCATTCATAGTTTCACGTAAAGTCAGGTGTTGACTTTAAAAATGAACTTTGCTCGTCTTGTCAAGTTTGAAGAAGCGAGCAAGTTTTTCGAGGTTTTTACGTTATTATCACTAGGTTCTTGAAACGTAAATAAGTAAGAGTTGAGGATTACCATTTTTGTTGCGTGTTTGTTATTGGTATATCCATGACTCCATGCCTTGCGCCTCAGATAGTGGTGACTTCTGGTTACTGCCACTCTTCGGGATCTTCCGTGGAGCGCTCCAAAAATATCAAGTCAAAGATGAAGACTTCTGCGGATGCTCATACTGAGGAAAATCAACCTTTCAGAGACACTGGAAGCTGACATATTGTATGTCTCTCGATCATCCGAGAGGTGTCCCTCATTAGCAAAAGCACCGCAGACTTCAGCAAGTGAGACTATCGGTTGAATATGAAGTTCGGCTTTGTGTTGATGGTGTAGCTCCTGATTGGATGAATGGAGAATTTCGTCATCAGAAAATTCAGAAGTTAGGTCTTTGTTGAAATTGTTGTAGAATCTTCGTCCGATGTCGGATTTTCGCGGTCGACCCATGTATCCTCATGCCCAGGAAATTTCCAAACTTTCACAAAGAAGCCTTTTGAGTTCCGAGCATGTTTAGGATGTGAAATCGACGAAACAGTGAACTTCCAGGAGACCTTCAGAAAATTTTCAGCTGGAATGTGGTCCAATGTTTTGGCCACAACTCTTTGCTCATTTCTCCAATTGTTTTGAATTTTGGATATGTTGTAGAGGACCTTCATATGAAGAGAATGGTATATGACCCATCCCTCGATTCTTCACCAGTTGCTCCCAGCTCGTAGGTATGTACAGGACAGTGTAAAATCATCTCAGCCGAGCTTGCTGTAAAACA
>NW_020642169.1:3552-4000 GCF_003573695.1 Papaver somniferum
TCGTCGGTTTGTACAGGACAGTGTAAAATCATCTCAGCCGAGCTTGCTGTAAAACACTCATGTTGTGTTCTTAGACCATTCTCTTGTGTCTTGAACGGTTGGTGAAGGATTTTAATGTCGTTGATTCGTTTGAGATCAGGACCCCTTGATTGATACATGATCATGGTGCTTGCAGCGCCATCTTGCTTCTGTCAGTTGTAAAAACATCGCTTCTGAAACCCTGGTCATGGGACCATACCTGAGGTTGCTCTTGAGAGGGGATGATGTAATGACCATGGTTTCATGTCCCGATGGTAGAATTACTTTTATGATGAATGATTAGCACATGAGAGTCTGGTTCCACGAGTCTTGGACTGTGAAACTGGTCGTCATGATCAGTGGATCGTCAGTCCCCAGTATTTTGGTTAGATCTCTCCTCTTCGTTTTCTCTTCTTCTGGCAAGACTTGG
>NW_020642170.1:0-328 GCF_003573695.1 Papaver somniferum
GTCCAGGCACCCAACTGGAACCTACCCTTTGAGATCATGTGTGATGCTTCAGATTATGCTATTGGTGTTGTGCTAGGTCAGCGAGAAAATAAGTTACTTCATGTGATTTACTATGCTAGCAAAACTTTGAATGATGCCCAGTTGAACTATACCACTACCGAGAAGGAGCTATTAGCCATTGTGTTTGCCTTAGATAAGTTTAGACCATATCTCTTAGGTTCTAAGATCATCATATATACTGATCATGCTGCTTTAAAATATCTTTTGTCTAATAAGGATACTAAACCTAGATTGATTAGGTGGATTCTGTTGTTGCAAGAGTTTTCTC
>NW_020642170.1:528-918 GCF_003573695.1 Papaver somniferum
ATGCGGATGTGTCTCCCCTCTTCTTCAGTCAGCTTTAGAGCTGACACCTTTAATTTCTCTGGCATTCTAGTTACTTGGAGATAGGTTGAGAATATGTATGTCCTCATAGCTCTTTGGATACCTGTGACCAATTAGAAGTCATGGTTTTTGTGGGTACACCTCTGTTAAACCCACCCGAGATTAACTCGGTTTTATTTTTTAAAATTTTGCTCGAGGACTAGCAAATAATAAGTTTGGGGGTATTTGATAGACACATTTTTGTGTCTAATTTGATCTCAATACTATATATTGTTGGCACTCGATTTTGTACTAATTTTGTTATTTTATGTATTTGTAGGTATTTTTTGGAAATAAATATTTTTGGAAAATTCGGCTCGAAAAGTTGATTTT
>NW_020642171.1:0-537 GCF_003573695.1 Papaver somniferum
CATATGGATATGCATACATAGATTTGAGGATGGGGCCGATTCGATCTAAAGCGAAGTTTCATGTGATCGAGCAAGAACCTGACTACCATATAATACTGGGACGCCCATGGCTCCATGATAACAAGGTATTTCCTTCAACATACCATCAATGCATGAAGGCCCTGCTCGACAACAAGATCGTTCGCATTCCGGCTTCATCATCTCCTTATGCTCCCATCTATGATACTGAGTTCCTTGAATCTCAAAAAGGCATCTCGGAACCTCCAAGCAGGATTCACAGTACTCCACTTCCAAGCTGGAAGACTATCGAGAAGGCTGATAACATCCGTCATCCTCAGCTGCTAAAATGATCAAGTCACCTACTACACCGACTAAACGCCATAATGATCAAGTCTCAACTCCAGGGACAAACTTCACGACCGACCGAGACGTAGAAGGGAGAGTCATTTATCGCCGACGGAAAGATTAGCAATTAATCGGGGAGAACGATGAAAAGTCTCCCCACCATGAAGAATCGTGTCAGAGTGAGCTATCACT
>NW_020642171.1:548-1000 GCF_003573695.1 Papaver somniferum
GCCTACGGAAAGATTATAAATTAATCGGGGAGAACGATGAAAAGTCTCCCCACCATGAAGAATCGTGTCAGAGTGAGCAATCACTTGAATAAGAAGTCCAAGATGCCCCATGAAAACTACAGGACGGCACTGACTCTACCACTAAAGATCTTGAAACAATCAACATTGGGACTGAAGACGATCCAAGGCCAATCCTGATCAGTTCAGCGCTATCACCAGAGGAGCGGACCGAGCTGGTAAAATTATTAAAAGAATATCAAGATGTCTTCGCCTGGACGTACGAAGAAATGCCGGGTCTGGATGACAAACTCGTCACCCATCACCTGCACATCGTCCCTGGTTCCAAAGCTGTCAAACCACCGCCCAGACAATTTAGACACGAAGTCGAGGAGCAAATCAAGGTCGAAATCCAGAAACTGTTGGCAGCAGGGTTCATCAAACCTATTCTTCAT
>NW_020642172.1:0-437 GCF_003573695.1 Papaver somniferum
TTCAATTGACTCAAATGAACTAGTTAGAGAGTTTTTCAATCGATATGAGATCTTATGTAACTACACAAGACACAATTGAAACAAAGATGATTCGATTCGATGAATCGGCTCATGAACTTTATAACCACGGTTCGCTTAAAGCATTCCTTAGTAATTTAAGTTTCATGTTCAGAGCACATATTTAGATCATAACCACTTAAGCTCACAAACAAGTTCGCGGACTTAAGGCAACCGGCAAAGTTTTCCAAACTCAGCAGAAAATCTCGGCAAAGAGACTTCCGCCAGTTCGCGGACTAAGTTCGTGCACTAAACACGCAAACGAGTTTTTGGAAAATCCAGCAGAAGTTCTCAGTAAGAGAAATTCCGTCAGTTTGCAGATTGGGTTCGCGGATTTGGCAAAGCCGATTCCTCCGGTTTCTCTCAATCAACAAAGTTTG
>NW_020642172.1:448-1000 GCF_003573695.1 Papaver somniferum
AGCAATTTTCAAAGTAATTGAAACTTTTCATGACTTTCGTCACTAGGTGAAGATAAACTTGATCAAAGCGAAACGCTTTACCAACACACGATTTCGAGAAAAAGATAAGTAATGAATACTCATCTCGAAATGTCAAATGTGTATGATCCAGTCTATATAGTATACGAATTTTTGTCTCATAAGAAGTAGGAGATAGAATAGATAGAATTTTGAGTGATAGATAAGTTCAAGTCTCCACATACCTTTTTGTTGATGAAGTTTCACGGTTCCTTGATTATATCTTCGTCGTTGTATGATGAATCGCCATGAAGTCCCTGAGCTCAACTACACTTTTCTATCCTAGTCCGAGACTTATCTATGTAGACTAGAAATCAAGACTCATAATTTTGATCACCAACATTGACAAACATGCTTGATATAGCAACGCATGCGAGGTCGGCCGAGCTATGCTCTAACAGTAACCATAATGATTGTTTAGAAAAAGAGAAAAACTCTATATACATATTGTTCAGGGATCTTTAATTTAGATTTTACTTGCACTTGTATTAGGTT
>NW_020642173.1:0-602 GCF_003573695.1 Papaver somniferum
AGAAGAAGATTCTTCTACATGTATGTAAAACACGTACCAAAAGTTTTAGCAAAAATAGGATCTAATGAACCCACACCCGAACCCGAGCCAGAGCCCGACCCGACCGACCGGCCGACCGACCGGACGGACGGTGGCGGCGTGCGTTCTTCTGTGCGAAGCACCGCGCGTACGGGAAAGGCAACCTTGCCCGAGTCTAGACCTTCCCCCCCTCACACAAAAGTCTAATGACCCAAGGGCCATGCCCTTTTAGCCAATTCTATGGTATTTAAGTCTAAAACTCTTTAGATTTTAGTCTATGTGGGACTATTGTTTTATCTATTCAAATGAAAAAACAAGTAGTGGGCAATAGGTCTAGAGATCAAAACATAGTCCATGCAAATTTGGTATAACAAAGCCGTTTTTTCTAACAATCCCCCACATGAATGATAAAACATATCGACGAAATACGAGAAAACATAATACATCAATATTAGGCTAAGGTGTCCCAGAGATTGAACCTTAACTTAGTGAGAGGTTACCGGAACTGCTTGTTGTTACGGTGAACACAATTTCTTGAACCGCCAACAGTGAGTGCAATTCAGAAATAACAACCAAACTTTGAT
>NW_020642173.1:613-1000 GCF_003573695.1 Papaver somniferum
TGAACACAATGTCTTGAACCGTCAACAGTGAGTGCAATTCAGAAATAACAACCACACTTTGATGTCTCAAAGAAAAAAAAAGCTTCCAAGCTCTTGCCGTTGTGCCCGTTTTGGCCGTGGGCTAAATCCCGGACTTAATGAATGTCTCTAGAGAAAAAGCTCAAA
Source organism: Papaver somniferum (assembly GCF_003573695.1). NCBI lineage: Eukaryota > Viridiplantae > Streptophyta > Magnoliopsida > Ranunculales > Papaveraceae > Papaver > Papaver somniferum. The sequence goes on from NW_020642173.1 coordinate 779, forward strand.
TTCTCATAGGAAGCGGCCCCACTTCCAACATCAACATAGGTGAGTCCATTAAGAGTGTCTTGCCACACTCCGGTTTAAGCAAAGTCATGGAACTCATTAAGATCTTGACAGATCATCCTAAAACATGCAGGCAACACTATCATACGGTTACACCAAAGGGAAGGACAAATATAGTGCTCTCTTGACATCACCAAAAAATTAGTTATCTCATTGAACCTTATT
>NW_020642174.1:0-362 GCF_003573695.1 Papaver somniferum
CATGTGGAAATTCTTACTCAATGCTTGATCAGAATACAGATCTATAATCGCTTGACCTTTATTTGTCTATTGAGATTAAAATCTCGAAAATTTTCAACAAAAAATTCTAGGGTTTTCTGAACTAAAAATCCAGAAATCAATCCATCTTTAAACCTAATTGAAAATCAATATTTAGGTCCGTGATTAGCATGCCTGCATCTTTATTACCCATATTATTGATTTGATTTTTATGAAATTCAAATTTACTATCTCATTTTGAACTTATATCTGGAGGCTGATGGTTTTGGTTTGTTTTACCTTGTTGCAATTGAGATTGGTTGATGTACATAGTATGATGATGCTTTAAATGAATTGGTTGCTTC
>NW_020642174.1:373-1000 GCF_003573695.1 Papaver somniferum
AATTGAGATTGGTTGATGTACATAGTATGATGATGCTTTGAATGAATGGGTTGCTTCAAAAATAAGCTGCAAAGATGATGTTGCTGCCAAGCAAGTGATAGCTTGAGCTGAGTTGTATTGGAAGCTGAAATGATGTTGCAATGCGGAGTTGTAGATATTCCAAAAGTTACCGACAGAGCTGAAATGTGCTATGGTGTTTGTGCAGTGTTGCAATGGTTGTTGATCTGATAGAAGAGAAGATGCAGTAATGCTTAGCACTGGGATAGTGGAACTTCAGATTGGTCTTAAGAACTATGACCCTCAAAAGGACAAGCTTTTAAGTGGTTCGGTGAAGATTGGTCTCATGTATGCCTTATGTGTATTGTTTGAGGATAAGGAAGTTGGGGAGGATAAGGTATCTGGTTGATGACATTTTTCTTTATATATTTTGCTACTCGTATGTTTTTTAATTTTTCTGTTCACTCTTCTCCCTCTGTCTTACGAGCGGTGAAGATTACGAGCTAGAGACATTATTTGTGTGAGGAAATAAGCATTGATTCTGAATGGTGCGCTGTTTTTCTTTCCTGTTTGTAGGAGAAGACACTAGAGGAGTATGAAAAGGTAGTTGAAGAGAAGAGAAAAGTTCTC
>NW_020642176.1:0-492 GCF_003573695.1 Papaver somniferum
TTAGGGTTTTGGTCTGGCGGTCTACGACACGTGTGTTCAAACGCACGATGGAATGTGAGCAAGTCGTGCAATCAGTTGAAGGAATTGACGAGGTAGTGGGTGGAGAATTGACCAAGTCTCCACACGTTGAGCAACTGGTCTCAAACACGATTTCCATTTCCCCACTCTTTCATCCCATCAACTGTCACACTTCACAGAATCATGGTGTCTAAAAATTCCAGCAATATAAATAAGTCTCTGAATCATGATTGAAGGATCGACATCAACAGTATCATCAATCTCACGTCTCATCGACAGCACGATATCATCAACTTATCAATTGAGCAACTACTCTCAATTAAGAAATTTCAATCATTCAGAGATTATCATATTCAGAATTCACACACCCACAATCTTTGATTACCATTGATTCCACACATTTCCCAGCTTCCCTCCTACAGATCAACCCATCCTCTCTTGTGACCGAATTTACTATGGAATGTTCATTGTCTT
>NW_020642176.1:503-946 GCF_003573695.1 Papaver somniferum
CTACAGATTAGGCCGGAGTACTACAAATTGATCTCTCGAATCTAAAGCACCCCCTTTGCAGCGGTGCATCTGTGTGAGGTTTAACATTTCGCTCGGTTCGAGGAGTCTCCTCCGTATGGTCGTCTCCTCAATTCCTTAAAAATCAGCAAATCGTTTTTCCCCATCTACAGATTGGCGACCACAGTGGTAGATCATTCTCTCGGTTGCAATCTCACAATTTCACAAGATGGTTGATCTCAGGTCAGGTTCAGTTACGAATCCTAACACAAACCATGCTAGCACTAGGAACAACAACAATCAGAATATCCCAGAGACAATTCCGACCTCCAACACTGATGATGGTGACATTACTCCTCCTCACGTCAAAGGTCATCCACTGTCCGGACGACACCCTGAAGAATCCACCACCTACCATTGCTGATCTTATCAAAGCGCATGAGACT
>NW_020642177.1:0-399 GCF_003573695.1 Papaver somniferum
TTTCAATCATCTTCATCAATTCCACACGCCACTGAGGTCGAGTGATTTTGATGAAAGTGATTGCATGTCTTCAAATAACGATAGCAAGGCTATGGAGAGGTAGAGGAGTACAAATGGAAGCATGGGTCGAGAAGAATTGGGAGTTATCACATCAAATTAGGTAAAATATCTAACCCTAATTTTGACTGATTTGGGGGAAACTTATAGAACCCTAATTGAGTGTTGTGGACTATAAATTGAGGGTTGTGGGTGTGTTGTAAAGGGGGATTTTTCTGGAAGAGCCAGTAGACGATTGAAGACATTTTCCATTATAATTTCAATTCCAGTTCTCTTTATCACAGTTGACAGTTGAATGTTATGTGTGTGTTGTTTGAATTATCTTGTATGATGTTTATTGTT
>NW_020642177.1:599-979 GCF_003573695.1 Papaver somniferum
TAATTCTTTCCATATTTTTAAACATTGAGGACAATGTTTAGTTTAGGTTTGGGGGTATAGAGTAGATACCACGATAATATGCCATAATTGAAAACAAGAACTCCTTCTTTTTGAAAAATTTTAAAATGATTGTGTAAAAAAAAAAAAAAAAAAATCAATTATTTATTCTATGTTTTGTCATGTTAAAGACAATAGTTCTCTCTTGTTCCAAAAATAAAAGAGAGTAATCAATGTAAATAAGAGTCATGTAAAGAGTCATCTTTTTGTTGTAAATAGTCTTGTAATAAGCAAGGAGGGTGCAGCCATCGATGTATAACGCGGGTAAACTGAAATATCACCAACTCATTGGGTGAACATTCACAATTCTCGTAAAGCCGGAC
>NW_020642178.1:0-706 GCF_003573695.1 Papaver somniferum
CAACACATATTTCGAGATATAGATAGGCGAGGTATACTCGGCTCGAAATACCAAATGTGTATAATCTAGTCTATATATATAGCATACGACTTTTGTCTCACAGAGTAGGAGATAGAATAGATAGACTTTTGAGTGACAGATAAGTTCAAGTCTCCACATACCTTTTTATCGAGAAGTTCCACCGGTTCCTTGAGTAGATCTTCTACTTGTATGATGAATCGCCATGAAGTCCTTGAGCTCAACTACACTTACTATCCTAGTCCGAGACTTAGCTATAAGAGACTAGAAATCAAGACTTATAGTTTTGATCACTAACATTGACAAACATGCTTGAGATAGCAACGCATGCGAGTTTGACCGAGCAGTGCTCTAACAGTCTCCCCCTTTGTCAATTTTAGTGACAAAACTATCAATACATATAGAATACAAAAAAGATAATGAAACTTTACTAGCTCCTATTCCACATGTCTAATCTTCAACATTCCTCGAAATCTTCGTCATTTCCAAGTACTCCAATGATCCCAAAGGTTGGAAGTTTAGCACCATCGTTGTTGAAGAACCGTAGCTATAACAATGAGAAAGCATCGGTCTCGATCATTGTTATACAATGTCATAGTATTATTACACAGTGTCAAAGTCCAATTGTATCACAACTTCAACAATAATACTATGGTGATATGTATCACTCCCCCTTAGTCAATACTCC
>NW_020642178.1:717-1000 GCF_003573695.1 Papaver somniferum
ACAACTTCAACAATAATACTATGGTGATATGTATCACTCCCCCTTAGTCAATATTCCATCTCACATGAAATCCATTCCCCCTTACACAATGATCGGAAAACCATATGTATTTGTAGTGTGAACTACATATTAATTCTCCCCTTTTTTGTCAATAAAATTGGCAAAGGTACAAAAACGGTATCATAATGAAATTTCTGTAAGAGACATTTCATGACTTAGAGAAAGAAACACACATCATCTTATTTAGATTCAATCATATAGCCGAAGCTAACAACATTCATCA
>NW_020642179.1:0-438 GCF_003573695.1 Papaver somniferum
CCAAAAATACCTACACACACATAAAACACCATAATAAGTACAAAAATGAGCACTATCAATATATAGAATCGAGAAAAATTAGACACAAAAATGTGTCTATCAAATACCCCCAAACTTATTATTTGCTCGTCCTCGAGTAAATTAAATAAAATAAAAATCCTAACTCACTGACGTAGGCATCGTTGATTGCATTTAGCGTATGCAATAAGCCTTTAAACCCCTAAGTGTCCCTAGTGGCAGAGGGTTGTATCCGGAGGGCTTACAAGAGGTATACCCACAAAACCTTTACACTCCAGACCCTAGCTATCTAGGCAGAACCTTGGAAGGCACTATAGAATCTCCTTGGTGGCGTACTTATTGACTACAGGAGGAAGTACCCTGATGCAAAATTCCAATTGTTGTACACGAGTTTGCACTCAAGCATACTAAAATTCATAT
>NW_020642179.1:449-1000 GCF_003573695.1 Papaver somniferum
TACCCTGATGCGAAATTCCAATTGTTGTACACGAGTTTGCACTCAAGCATACTAAAATTCATATAAAGTGACAGAGCTCTACTCAGATAGTCGCACTATGGACATCAATATCTGGAGTCAAAACTAATCACATGGATAGATCAATAAGATGGATATAGAAAAAAACATAGATGGTTTTGATGTTTACTAAGTGAACGGCGTTTCCCATATCTGTCTGAAGGCCTCCGCCAAAATGAACCTATCCTAATGGATTGAGATACTAGTCTGACTAATATCAACACACTGGCATATACAAGGGAACCAGTGATCGATAATCCTAATTCTAGTTCAACACAACTGGCATATACAAGGGAACCAGTGGTCGACTTTATTCACTGAATTTTCAGCTTTCTTTTTCTTTTTTCTTTATTTCATTCATTTTTTTTGATCCGTTTGGTCTAATTGGTCTGGTATTTTTTTCTTTTTCTTTGTAACTCAATCACTCTAATTCACCCTAGCATTGGTAACAACTTGAATCGTGGGCCCCACCTATCACTTAGAGAAACATAGTT
>NW_020642180.1:0-458 GCF_003573695.1 Papaver somniferum
TCCCCTCACATCACATAAGTTCTAGACTCTAGACAGTTGAACCACCAGGATGTATACAGTAACACATTTCAGAACCCAAACAGCAGTTCAGTTACCATAAAGCTGGAACGAAACTCTGTCATTGATCTTAGAAACATTACCTAAACGAGTTTATTCAATCGGCAAACGTTGTAATTGCTTTGAACAAAATATTGCAGATTACCAACTAGCTCAGCTGTCATTCCAGCACCATAAGACTTTTGTTGCAGTTACGAGACTGTTCATGACGATGTCACGATGGTACAAAAAGATGACAATATGCATGTAGTCTTGTGTAGTATACTTGAGAGTTGAACATGCACTACAACAGAAAGTGCTATAGATCACACACTAAACATCACCATGTATGAACACTTGTGGTCGTTTAAGGACTAAAACTTAAAGACCATTAATATTATAGTGTCTGTGATCTTAGATAT
>NW_020642180.1:469-991 GCF_003573695.1 Papaver somniferum
CTTTTAAGGACTAAAACTTAACGACCATTAATATTATAGTGTTTGTGATCTTAGATATAAGGACCTACCCATACATCTCATACATTTTAAGAAGTGTGATCTAACTAATTGACCATTTGACCACTATCAACGTTACTTTGTGATCAAAAATCTGTCCATTAGTTGTTTTTAATAAATTTAAAAAAAATAATTGCAATCAGCGTGGCTCGAACACGCGACCTTCAGGTGCCCACTTAATTGGATGTATCCATTAGAAATAAAGAAAAGAAGCCGAACGAAATCAAAATATTTCAAATGCTCTCTCACTCTTTTTCGTCCAGAAACTCGCTTTCTCTCTCTCGAGAAAAAAACTTCTATGAGATAATCACAGTCCGAAGCTTCGAACGATTCTTATCGTCAATTTAATTTGGATTCAGGTTCGATTCGATCTGTATCCTTGATTAGTTTCAGGTACGATCCGACTTGATTCAACATTGAAGTTGAATTTAGGCGTTTCCTTTTTAGTCGTGTTGATCTGAATTT
>NW_020642181.1:0-116 GCF_003573695.1 Papaver somniferum
CAAATATCTTGGTATGTGTTTCACAAAATTTTAGGCATCACAACAAACACGCTAAAAGCAAAAACTCCAAAGGTTAAAATGAGGGACAAATACTCCCATGACCAAATCAAGATGAT
>NW_020642181.1:127-423 GCF_003573695.1 Papaver somniferum
AAAGGTTAAAATGAGGGACAAATACTCCCATGACCAAATCAAGATGATCTGGATCAACAGAACAGACGGCGAACTACATCTTGATATTGAAGTAATCTTTGTCAAAATGGTGCAACCTAATATAACCATCTTCTCCTCCACTTGAGAAACTGTACGAAACAGAAAGAAAAACAATGTAAGAACTACATGGAGTAGAATGAGAAATCCTCATATGGTTCTGATACTGTTAGTTCTGAAAATCTGCACTAGATGTATAAATTGACAGTTTCGAATGATATTAAAAAAGATTAGAGAAT
>NW_020642181.1:623-813 GCF_003573695.1 Papaver somniferum
ATCTTTGGCACATGAAAAGAGAAGATCACCTTGTCTGTTGTACTTAAGAAACGTCAAAGGCCGTTCATGGCCTTTCATCAAGAATGGTCTCATACTTTTACAATCAAGAAGAAATTATGAAAAAAGACAATTGAACAAAACTGGATTTCAATTTAGGGTTTGATTTGTTAATGATACCACCGATGGTCTT
>NW_020642181.1:824-1000 GCF_003573695.1 Papaver somniferum
GGTTTGATTTGTTAATGATACCACCGATGGTCTTACCAACAACTTACTTCGGTTATAAATAGGGTTTTTCCGAGCACACATAAAGAAACAAACTAGTTAAAAGCTACGGGGCTGGCTAATTTATGTGACCTTTGGTACATCAAGAATTTTTGTTTGCTATATCTTGGTCGTTGGAT
>NW_020642182.1:0-294 GCF_003573695.1 Papaver somniferum
TAAAGAGACTTAAAAGAGATGTATGGATTCCATTAAATGCAAGCATGGCATCCATTACTAGCTCATAAATGTGACACTACTATTTTCCCAAATATCTTGGTATGTGTTTCACAAAATATTAGGCATCACAACAAAAACGCTAAAAGCAAAAACTCGAAAGGTTAAAATGAGGAACAAATACTCCCATGACCAAATCAAGATGATCTGGATCAACAGAACAGACGGCGAACTACATCTTGATATTGAAGTAATCTTTGTCAAAATGGTGCAACCTAATATAACCATCTTCTCCTC
>NW_020642182.1:494-791 GCF_003573695.1 Papaver somniferum
TGTCAGATGCACATCAACATGCAAATACCTTCACCATTATTCCAAACAACAAAAAAGTAATAGATGATTGGGAAATCACAACTTACTTGAAACATCACAACACCAGACGGCTCCTTTGTGTTCATTGTAGGTACCCAACCGCTCACCGTTATCCGCAAACCACACAGTGGGTTTATGATCTTTGGCACATGAAAAGAGAAGATCACCTTGTCTGTTGTACTTAAGAAACGTCAAAGGCCGTTCATGGCCTTTCATCAAGAATGGTCTCATACTTTTACAATCAAGAAGAAATTATGA
>NW_020642182.1:887-1000 GCF_003573695.1 Papaver somniferum
GAAGAAATTATGAAAAAAGACAATTGAACAAAACTGGATTTCAATTTAGGGTTTGATTTGTTAATGATACCACCGATGGTCTTACCAACAACTTACTTCGGTTATATATAGGG
>NW_020642183.1:0-428 GCF_003573695.1 Papaver somniferum
CTCCTAACTTGTAGGATCCTACTGTTGGAGATGGATTTATGCCAAACTGGGGTCTAAAATCCTATGTGTCACTAAAAATAAATAGATCCACCCTTTCTTGGAGATGCTCTAAGAGACTTTGTCTAACGAGCATTTATCTATGACATTTGATCTGCTACTACCATTTCAGCGCGCTGTTCATAGTTAGAAAGTTTATTGAAGAAGACATGACCCGGCAATATACAGAGAGTTGAGTGAATTATTATCACAATCCCCATACGGGTAACCGGATAAAGCCATTAAGTTCAGCTAATTGTCTTCTGAAGACTATCCATGAATGATCTATGCTTATGGAAAGTAACTTTTTTTAATAGCCCAATAAATCATTGTTCAATGTGATTGTCGATTAATAACCTTGTGGAGGGGCTCTATTGTAGAGCTTTCAAATA
>NW_020642183.1:439-1000 GCF_003573695.1 Papaver somniferum
TTTTTTTAATAGCCCAATAAATCATTGTTCAATGTGATCGTCCATTAATAACCTTGTGGAGGGGCTCTATTGTAGAGCTTTCAAATATTATTGCCGCTTTAATTTGTGGAGTTTCCCACTTTAGTATACTGATAAACATCAATTTCAATTTTGGACAGCCATTTAAGACTTGGCCACCAACCATTTAAGTTGTTATAGTAATTGGCATTTTCGTTTGTCAAATCGCTCATAAGAGATAAATATATTTTGGTAGTTCGACTTCCAACCGTACTTTACCGTCAAATATTCAATATATCCATTATTTCAAATTGGGACAACCATTTAAGACTTGGCCACCAAGATAGTACAAGTAACACACTACAACTATATATCCTAGACTGCTATTACCAAACAGACCACATTAGCTCTTCGCATTTACAAAATATAAGCGAAAGGCGTTCTCGTGTATAGCAAATCAAATTTGATGAAGAGCATAAATTTTAAAATTGCTGAGTTAGTATACCATTACTTGATCCCCGTTATCCCTGTTAGTGTACTTTTTATCCCTCTTATCTTAGTTGA
>NW_020642184.1:0-417 GCF_003573695.1 Papaver somniferum
AGTTGGTCTAGAAAACAATCTAAGTGGAGCCTTCATGATTTTTGTTTGCTAGAAATATTTAGGTTTGTTTTGGTGGAGTCGAGTCGGCCTTGTTTGTGATTGTGTAGAATTCCCTTGCAATTAAGAATGTCGAACTGGTATGATAGAAGCCAATACAATGAGTATCGACCTGAATTTGAATATGGACATCATCCTTTTTATGACCATGTTGGGAATAGTGGTTGGGAACGCCATCCTTTGGAAGGATATGGGTCATACCCTGGTGATCCCAATTACTATCCACACATGCATCAGTCTTACTATCAAGAATATTATAGTACTAGTTCTTCGTCTCTAGAGGAGAGAATCAAACTATTGAAAAGTAGTCCTTTTTATGATCCCTCTGTTCCTATTCCTCCTTTAGAAGAGTCCCTCAGG
>NW_020642184.1:577-938 GCF_003573695.1 Papaver somniferum
CACGATACCATAAGGAAGTCATGTGAGTCGATTCAAAAGCTTTTATTAGAGGCCCAGAACAGAACTGCTCAAGATAGTCTTAATTTCCAATATAGTGTTTCCAATAGTACCCTTGAAAATGGGGATAGTTATTTGCAAAATCAAGATGCCGAGGTTAGAATTGGTAACACTACTTTTTTAGATGAGGTTCAACCATTTTCATGTTATTATGATGATTATGATGAGGATGGTGCTGATGAAGAATTTGACACATATAGGCATAGTGATCAGGAATCTGTTACTCCAGTTGAGCTTTACAATGATAATATTATTTCTAGTTTAAATCCGAATAATTTTAATAATTATTCACCTATTCAAAAGG
>NW_020642185.1:0-273 GCF_003573695.1 Papaver somniferum
AAGCCAAGTAATAACAAAACAGAGATAGTTGCAAACCAAGGCTACAAGCCAAGGGCAGGAGTGTGGAGATAAGCTGACAATGAAGTAAAAAAAAGGAAAAAAAAAAGCAAAGCCAAGGCAATGGCTTTAGGCATTCATCTAGAGTGGGAAGAGAACCAGCTTGCTCACAGTCACTAGTGAGCACTAGTTTCTCCCCACTTCTCAATCAACTCAATGCTCTAAGGCTCTAACCTAACATTGACACACAACAGTAAACTAATCCTAACATTTGAG
>NW_020642185.1:473-806 GCF_003573695.1 Papaver somniferum
ATTCAGCTTCAGTTGCAGCTTATCAACAGCTCATGAACCTAACTACAAAGTATACTTGGCATACATTGTGAGAGTGATCTGTCACTAAACTAAGTTCATTCAAACTTGCTTAACATTCAGGAATACTACACAACAGGGCTAGGGCTTCGTCAAGTTTTAAACAGGAAATTAAACTAACTAACATGTGAGAAACAAAAATTGAAAGATGGAATTAAACAACAAAGAACAAACATGAACAGAAATTGAAGAACCCTAAATATTAAATTGAAAATTAAAACTAAAATTAAACAGTGATTAACCCAAATTTGGGGGTATCTCGACTAACCAAGAACA
>NW_020642185.1:1006-1301 GCF_003573695.1 Papaver somniferum
TGGATGATCCCATATAGATTGAATCGAACGGCTACGATGGATAGGTATGTGGCGACCGTTGGATTATGAGATACAACAAAATTAACGACACCAGATGGAGTTAGGTGTTGTAGTGTTAAGCGGAAGTATCGAGGTTTGATGCCCAGGCAAAGAAGCGACCGTAGGATCTAAATGGATCTAATCTGAAGGCTTGGAATTTAGGTACTATGGTGTTTTGCAGGGACTTCAGATTTTGATGAACGATGAAGAAGCGACCATTGGATGATGAGATGGATCCGATCTAACGGCTGAGAAT
>NW_020642185.1:1501-1682 GCF_003573695.1 Papaver somniferum
ATCCTACATCACTTCCCTTTTATAGTTTACAACAAAACCCTAAATTGAAAATCCCCAAATTTTTGAATTGAAAATTACCCACTGATTTTGATCTGAATTTGTCTCTGACCCAGGTTTTCTTATTGTCTTCTGCTTCCTCTCCTGCGCTTCTTGTCGTCTCTGAAATACTAGCTCGAGATGT
>NW_020642185.1:1693-2010 GCF_003573695.1 Papaver somniferum
TTGATCTGAATTTGTCTCTGACCCAGGTTTTCTTCTTGTCTTCTGCTTCCTCTCCTGCGCTTCTTGTCGTCTCTGAAATACTAGCTCGAGATGTTTTACAAATCCCACACCCTAGGGTTCAGAGAAAGAGGTGCGAGTTTTGTAAAATGTCTAGGCTAGTAGAGGGATGGGTTTTGGGGGAAGGACGGAGCTGATGGAGGTGGTGGCAGTGATAGAAATGGTTGCGGCAGAGGATACAGAGGAGGAGGTGGTGTTGCAGACGACAAGGGAGTTTTGCAGAGAATTTGGGAAGAAGAGAGGAAGAACCCGATGGAGAA
>NW_020642186.1:0-2367 GCF_003573695.1 Papaver somniferum
TTTTTTTTTTGGGCTTTCCTTGGGTGTTTAGATTCCATTAATTGTCTTAGTTTGAAAGTGAACTAATGACAACACCTTGGAGATCTGAAAGTGGTGTTTTTTGACTTGGTTTCAGAGATTTGATATTGTAAATGGTGTGGTCGAAGTCAACGGAGTTACAAAAGAGGTTGAGGCTGACAAAGAAGCAGATAAAGATACAGAAGGTATAAGATATACTAAATCTTTGTTCAAGTTTTTCCATTTTGAAACAGTGTTTGGATTATCTTAACTAGATTGTGTACTTTCAGTAGAGAAGGGTGTCCCCGATTTTTGGCTCAATGCTATGAAGACAAATGAAGTTTGATGGAGGAGGTAAGTGATATGATTAGACACTTTTCTCCTAGTTGGAATAAAATTCCAGAACTGTTTGTTTAATTTACTCTTTCTGGAATGTAGATCACAGAGCACGTCGACGAAGGTGCGATGAAGTATCTGAAAGACATCAAGTGGTGCAGGAACTGTACCTACATCTCCTTCTTTGTTACCTGAATCTTAAATTTAAGTGACGGTTCTGATCTGTATGACTATAGAAGACACCTGATAGGGTTAACATAATGTATCATGTGTTTCATTTTAAGTAGGATTTTTTTCATGTTAATCATGTGGATAGATGATTTAAAGCATTGTGTCTATTTAAAGCACGTTGCACTTTTCAGCACTTCTGTCTATTATATATACTATGCACATCCAAGCTATTTAAAGAAAATAGGTAAATTTGGTACCAACTTTGTGTCGGAAGATAACTACATGAATTATGATTTTCCAAGATATTTAGTTCATGATGCCTTGATTTCATGTTTTTAAGCTCGGGTAGCATTCCCACCTGCATATGCTTACCTTTTTCTTTTCTTTTTCATCTATTAGAATAGTCTAAGACCATTTGTGCACTTATACATGCTTTGGTTTTCAGCAATTATGATTGTTTGTAGCGGTTATTAACTTGGATTCTATAATCATGCAAGCTGATGTTTGATTTAAAGATCATATAAATCCATTATATGTCGCTAATATAATTTCTTTGGCATAACTTGGTGAAGATAACTTCCATCTGCAATTCGGCACTTAGTCTGCATATGCTGAATTAGCTCTTAACCCTAGTTAAGAAGATGAGTTGTTTCCGTGAGCTGACGGGGATCTGAATTGCAGAAGAAGCTGATGTGTTTAGATTGGATTTTGGTTAAGTGGTTTATATTTACTTCCGGAGAAACTGAGGTGTTGTTGGTGAGATGAATTGGATGGTTTGCTGGGAAGTTATTAAAGGCTACAGGAAGATGTTGTGGTATTAAGTATTGCAGCAGGAGTTTTGAAATTGAAGTCATGTTAATGAAGATATTGAGGCCATGAAATCAGTTGTGGTGGTTGTTGTTGAGTGTGAGATTGAATGGTTTGAGCTGAGAATTATATTGCAGCTGCAGACTAAGTGCCGTATTGACGAGCTATATGGCTTGAGGCAGAGCTGAAGGAGATGGTTGTGCAAGAAGGGTTGAGCAAAGTGTGAGTCTGATGAGCTGAATGGGTAGATATGAGCTGCAAAAAATGGAGCTACTGCCACGTTTGTAGGGGGAGGCCAATGTCTGCGTTTTACGATTTATATGATATTTTTTTGGTCATGTTCAAAGAATCTATCATTTTCTTTTCTTTTGTTATGCAACATATTTTCATACAAGATGATTTGAAGTTAGCTAGGTAATGCATTTGGAATGGCAGGTTAACTTGAATGAATGTAAATGTCTTGCATCTTAATGTGAATGTAAAATACTTTCGGCAATTTGGTTTCAGCTATAAATTTCTTTTTCAAAATAGTTTTATGCACATAACTTCTAATAAGAGTTGTTTTCCATATTTCAACTACACAAACCAAAGGTTGTGAAAGAATGTCTTTACGACATAACTAGGTGTTGTCCATCATAGTTCTACAACTCTAACAAGTGTCGTGCAAATCTTATTCATAATAGTAATAAGAGTTGCTACATATTTCTACAATACACATCCTAGGTTGTCTAAGATAGCCCTTCAACTTATACAAGTGTTGTGTTACATATTTCTACGATACGCATCCTTTGTTGTGTAAAAGAGTCCTACAACACAAGCAAGAGTTGTGTTAGGCTTTCAAAAAAAATCGAAAGAGAATCACAACTTTGGCAAAATATTGTCGAACCATGAATCATATCACCCTTTACAACTCTTAGTCAAGCATTGTATAAAAGCTTGGACTTTCTACAATACCCCCCTTCCATAATGCACAAAATGGAGTTGTCGTAGGGGTACTACAACTCTAATTTGTAGTCGTCAATGATGATTTTTCCCGTAGTGTTAACATCATAAAAA
>NW_020642187.1:0-464 GCF_003573695.1 Papaver somniferum
TTCTCAGGATTGAGACACGGACGTGAGCATGTTACCTTGACCGACCAGGGTTGGCTCCTTGGCTCGCAATGATCCGATCCCACGTATTTTCATGATTTGACCTAATTTGCGCAATTGCACGTATTAGGTCCAAAACTCTTCAAAATAATTTTAGATTTTCATGGAATGATCGTTAGTCGATCCCGTGACCACCCATGGCTGATTTCATGACCCCTTGATCGGTCCCTCACTTCTTCATAATTAATTAGGTTTTATCACCTAAGGCTCAGACGAGCATTATATGAAAAATGATTGAACCAACATTTGATCATGTTTTCACCAACTCTTCAAGGGATCTTGGTATTTGCTTACGCGAGCATATGGACGCTACATAATCGACCCACGGTCTCATGTAGCCGGTCCTCCTTCATTCCATGGTTAATTCTCAAATAAACCATCAATTGGCCATCAATTGATCAAATCAG
>NW_020642187.1:475-1000 GCF_003573695.1 Papaver somniferum
TCCATGGTTAATTCTCAAATAAACCATCAATTGGTCATCAATTGATCAAATTAGGGTTTCTGAGTCCAAGGATCATAATTCTCGACTCGAACACTAATAACTTTATGACGATCTCATGATCAGTATTCTTATTTATTATGCTCGGTTCAACTACCAGTATACTAATTAATGTTTTATTTTGGTCACGCTACCAATAAATTCATCAGACGAGCAACACTTGCTCAGATGAGCAATATTTGCTCAAACCAAGGAATATTGGTTCAACTATCAATATTCAAAAATTCATCATATGAGCAATACTTGCTCACCTCAACGTGAGAATTATACCTCTATCTCAACAGACACGTTCAATTCATGAGTCTCAGAACATTTTGCAAAATCATGTTCAACTCAGCAAATACATGGACTCGTCGTCCCATAAAGTCATGAAGTCAACAACTGACTAATTAACCACGAGACATTAATCGTGTCACTTGGGGGGATATCAACTAGGGTTTTGGTCTGGCGGTCTACGGCACGTGTGTT
>NW_020642188.1:0-546 GCF_003573695.1 Papaver somniferum
GTGTCTTTGAATTCAATGCCACGATCGCTTCTAATTTTCTTTATTTTGCGACCTTGTTCGTTCTGGATCCTTTTAACAATAATCTTGAATTCACCAATGGTTTCATTCTTATGGGATAAGAATGCAACCCAAGTAAATCTGGTGTAATCATCTACCATAACTAAAGCATACTTATTACCGGCAACTGTGGGTTATTGAATTGGTCCGAAGAGATCCATATGAATTAAATCAAGTGGAGCTTTAGTGAGAATATCTCGATATGATTTGTGGTGAACTTTTGCTTGCTTACCCTTTTGACAGGCACCACATACACCTTCAATCTTTGCACTGATTTTGGGAATGCCTCTAACAAGTTCTTTGTTAATGATCTTAGTTAGAAAACGATAATTGATGTGACCAAAACGCTCATGCCAAAGATGTGTAGATTCCACCTTAGTCAAATTGCATCGGTTGCTAAACTGAGTATCAAGAAGATAACAGTTGTTTTTACCACGAGTTCCTTGAAAAATCACTTTCCCAGATTTGTCAACAATGTCACATCCATTC
>NW_020642188.1:557-1000 GCF_003573695.1 Papaver somniferum
ATAACAGTTGTTTTTACCACGAGTTCCTTAAAGAAATACTTTCCCAGATTTGTCAACAATGTCACATCTATTTGCATTGAAGATAACTCGATGGCCCTTGTCGCAAATTTGACTAATAGAAAGAAGATTAGCAGTCATACCTTTAACGTATACCACATCATGGATTTCTGGAACACCGGGTAGATCGATCGTTCCCTTTTTTCTAATGTAGCAACAACTTCCATCTCAGAACGTTACAGGACCTCCTTCATAGTCAACAGACGAAACAAACCATGTGAGGTCTCCTGTCATATGTCGACTACATCCACTATCAAGAAACCATTGAAAGGGAGATTTAGATCTTAAAGGAAAGGCACCCATACTACTAGTACTTCTCGATTTAGAGTTTTCTGGTAGTGTTGTATGAACTTTTAGAGAATCATATAGTTTTTTAGCTTTCTTAC
>NW_020642189.1:0-181 GCF_003573695.1 Papaver somniferum
AAGTGATAGGTTGCAGTTTCATCCAATCTGATATATTTGACACCTCGAACCTCGCTCGGGCGAGAACATCGGGTCTTTATATGGTAATCTTGCAACCTGAGTTAAGTGATATGTTGCAGTTTGATCCAATCTGATATATTTGACACCTCGAACCTCGCTCGGACGAGAACATCGGATCTGT
>NW_020642189.1:381-737 GCF_003573695.1 Papaver somniferum
CTTTGGTTGCAAGATTACCATATATAGACCCGATGCTCTGGTCCGAGCGAGGTTCTAGGTGTCAAATTTATCATATTGGATGAAACTCCAACCTATGACTTAACTCAGGTTGCAAGATTACGATATACAAACCCGATGTTCTAGTCCGGGCGAGGTTCGAGGTATCAAATATATCAGATTAGATGAAACTGCAACCCATCACTTGACTCAGGTTGCAAGATTACCATATACAGATCCGATGTTCTCGTCCGAGCGAGGATTGAGGTGTCAAATAAATCAGATTGGGTGAAACTACAACCTATCACTTAACTCAGGTTGCAAGATTACCATATACAGACCCGATGTTCTCGTCCGAG
>NW_020642189.1:775-1000 GCF_003573695.1 Papaver somniferum
GTCCGAGCGAGGTTCGAGGTGTCAAATAAATCAGATTGGATGAAACTGAAACCTATCACTTAAATCAGCTTGCAAGATTACCATATACAATTCCGATGTTCTCGTCCGGGCGAGGTTCGAGGTGTCAAATATATCAGATTGGATCAAACTGCAACCTATCACTTAACTCGGGTTGCAAGATTACCATATACTAACCCGATGTTCTCGTCCGGGCGAGGTTCTAGG
>NW_020642190.1:0-580 GCF_003573695.1 Papaver somniferum
AGTCCTAATCAAATACAAGGAATAACTTGGATGGTACCAAAGACCAATATCCAAGGATCAATCAATAGCAATCGACAACTAAAGGTCGGATTTCCAATTGATTGATTCAAACGCATAACATGTATTATTTCAATTATAAAGATAAAACAATATAATGCGGAAATTCAAATAACACAGACACCAGAAATTTTGTAAACGAGGAAACCGCAAATCCAGAAAAACCCCGGGACCTAGTCCAGATTGAACATACACTGTATTAAGACGCTACAGACTCTAGCCTACTCCAAGCTAACTTCGGACTGGACTATAGTTGAACCCAAATCGATCTCCCACTGATCCAAGGTACAGTTATGGTCCTACGTCTCTGATCCCAGCAGGATACTGCACACTTGATTCCCTTAGCTGATCTCACCCACAACTAAGAGTTGTTACGACCCAAAATCGCAGGCTTTAACAATAAACAAATCTGCCTCCCACAGACAAGTCTATCAAAGGATCAATATGTCTCCCACCGATAAACCCTAAAGGTTTTGTTCCGTCTTTTGATAATAATCAAGGTGAACAGGAACCAATTGATAAT
>NW_020642190.1:591-1000 GCF_003573695.1 Papaver somniferum
TGTCTCCCACAGATAAACCCTAAAGGTTTTGTTCCGTCTTTTGATAATAATCAAGGTGAACAGGAACCAATTGATAATCCGGTCTTATATTCCCGAAGAACAGCTTAGATTAATCAATCACCTCACAACAATCTTAATCGTATGGTAGCGAAACAAGATGTTGTGGAATCACAAACGATGAGATGAAGGTGTTTGTGATTACTTTTTATCTCTTGCCTATCGGAGATATCAAATCTCAAGCCAATCAATATGATTGTACTCGTACGATAGAATATGCAAGATCAGATCACACAACTACGATAAAATTAGTATCGGTATGGATTCACAATCCCAATGAAGTCTTTAAGTCGTTAACCCGGTTTGAGAAAAGAAAACCAGAGGGTTAAAGTAGAATCGACTCTAGTATGAA
>NW_020642191.1:0-417 GCF_003573695.1 Papaver somniferum
TCAGTCGGTGTGATTGGTTGGACCCCTGATTGGGGGTCCCAGCGCGTGCTACTACAACCATGGTGCCGCCCTCCTCCATGGTCTGCACTAAAGGTGGAAGGGGTTCAGCTTCGGTCGCTGGCATTTCCAAATCGGGGTGAGTGCCCCTCTGCGGTGCTAGTGCCGCCGGTATGGTTTGATTTTGATCATTTGTTGGTGGCATTCCAAAAGTTAGAAGTTGCACGGGTTGGAATGTTCTGGATTCATCCACCCTTTCTCTTGGTTGATTAAGTTGATTCATGGTGCAAGTATTGCTAGCCTCTGCAGCCTTCGGGACTACCGCAGCCGCACCGTACTTTGTCGCTGCTGCTCTGAGAGCCGCCGCTGCAACTGAATTAGCGTTCATAGGTGAAGTGATTTCCGCAGTATCTTGCCTTT
>NW_020642191.1:428-1000 GCF_003573695.1 Papaver somniferum
TGCTCTGAGAGCCGCCGCTGCAACTGAATTAGCGTTCATAGGTGAAGTGATTTCCGCAGTATCTTGCCTTTGAATGGTCATCTTAGCTTTATCTCCCTTCTGCTTGCTTCGGGTGATGACCGGGGTTGTCCTGGGTGTTTCTTTTGACAAAGCTTTGGATTTTCCTGCTTCCTGCGTCTTTTCCATCACGTGTCCTTTTGTTGACAATGAAATCTCGCCGAAACTCGCCTTCTTTACTCACAATACGTCCTTTCTTCATAAGGCATTTCAAACGAAAAACGGGAATATCCGCGTGAAGCGGGTTAGTTGACGAAATACATTCTTCCTGGAGAGGATTAATACACGCAAGTTACAATATACGGGTTAAAGTTTTACTAAAGGAGATCCTTAGTATAAAAACTACGAAAAACCCCCCAGAGATACGGGTTCGCATGAGATCTAAAGAAAATCGTAAATCCGCGGATTAGAAAAATAAATCTTATCGAAGATAAAAGGTGGGTTTTTAATACAATACAGTTAACAAATGATCTATACGGTCCGAGATGATAAATCAGAGCAATTATATGCCAATT
>NW_020642192.1:0-521 GCF_003573695.1 Papaver somniferum
AAGGGGGAAACGACAATGACTTGTTACGTTCCCAATCCCGGGGAGAAGGAATGGTATACTCCTGAGAATTTCAATAACTCCTTCGGTGATTACGTCAACAGTAGGAACCGTAAGCCGTGGAGTGTCAGCCTCCGGAATCTCGCTGCTCCTCGGGGCGAAATTCGTTTGTTAAATGAGGTCAGCGATGCCAAGCTGAAGTATGTTCCCGGCACGGAGGGGTCTAGTCTGCGAAAACTTTTCCCAGCCCGCGAGAGGATCAAGCGCGACCATGACTATGAGTGGCATGGTAGGCCTCAAAGATATTATATTTAAATGCAAAACATTCCCCGGCAACGGCGCCAAAAACTTGGCAGGCCTCGAAAAGGTGTAAAAATTATCCCCGGCCAAAAACTTGGTGGGCCCGGAGATATGTATAAAATTAAGCGCAATAAAAACGGGGGCCTACAGTAATACCGCAAGTGCACGGTCGTCAGTTGTAGCTCGTGCAAGTACGGGTCGATCCACAGAGATCGGGTGTGTTT
>NW_020642192.1:532-1010 GCF_003573695.1 Papaver somniferum
GTAATACCGCAAGTGCACGGTCGTCAGTTGTAGCTCGTGCAAGTACGGGTCGATCTACAGAGATCGGGTGTGTTTTGGGAGTGTTCTAACTATTTTGGGTTCCTAAATTTGCTAATGGGTTTTGAATACCCTTTGGAACTGTTGGGCTTAATGGGTTTGTTTTTACAATGAAAGGAACTGAGCTTGGGCTCAGTTGGTCTTTGAAATGCAAATGGGCTTTGGCCTTAAACTTAGGCTTTTGATTAAGCCTGAATTGGATTGGGCCTTAATGAATTTGGGCTTTGGTTTCACTTGTGAATTGGGCTAGGCCTTAACAATGAATTTGGCTTGGGGCCTTAATGAACTGGGCTTTGGTTTTTGGCTCAAACCTATTTCTGGGCCTTTGAGCTTCACTGATTTGAACTTGGGCTCAGTTGGATGGGATCTGAGCTTGGCTGCAGGAAGCAGCAGCAATACAAGTGCTGCACAGCAGCAGCAG
>NW_020642192.1:1190-1478 GCF_003573695.1 Papaver somniferum
CAGAATGTACAAGCAATAAAAGGCAGCAGGAATAACAAGGCAGATGCAGTGGGTAACTAAACAGCAACAAAAGGGAAGATACAACAGGGCAACAGCAAAAGCAAAGAACAAAACAAGATGAACCAAGGCCTAAGGCCAAGGCCAGGGTTGTGGTGAAGCTGACAGATCAAGGCTAAGGCAAAGCTAAGGCAAACAAATAGAATGGGAAGAAAACTAGCTTGCTATGAGCACTAGTTTCTCCCAATGCTCAATCACAGTGCAACCTAAGCATACAACAAGAATGGCAAG
>NW_020642192.1:1678-2000 GCF_003573695.1 Papaver somniferum
AACAGCAAATGAAGTGAAGCAGATGCAGATGCAAATGCTATGCAATGAAATGCAAAAATAGCTAATAAAACAACAAGAAAAACACAACACCAATCCCCGGCAGCGGCGCCAAAAACTTGGTGGACCCGGGAAAGCGTGTAAAATTGAAGCAATGAAAACGTGCGCGTGAACTGTGGGCTTGGTGAGGAAGCAGCAATGGAGCTGCAGCAGACAACAGCTGCAGAAGTGGGGTGGCAGCAACAGCTGCAGAAAGGCAGCAGCAGCAGCTTGGCAGAGGCAACACAAGGAGGGCAACAGCAACAGCAGCTGCAAGAGAAAGAGC
>NW_020642193.1:0-397 GCF_003573695.1 Papaver somniferum
TTTCTTCATAGGTTGGATCCAAATTATTAGGTCCTAGAGTCTGGAAAAACTCAAATAAGAACTTGGAATCACAAAGTAATAACCTAAATAATTGCGGATCCTCTAAGTCAATCATATATGAGTTACAAAATTGACCACAATGAGAATAGTGGTCATTCTTAAGCAAATGTGTCGATCCTAATTTCCTAAGGCATTTAGGTTTAGTCTCACAACTTAATATTCGACACATTTGGAATATAAACGTTCCCACAGTTGTAAGAAAACTATTTGGTGGGAAAACAAAGTCAATTTGGGGATCATAGCCTGGGCAAACCAGAGGATGGGTTTCTAACGACTGAACTTCTTCCTGGATATCATTAGGTTCAGGAAAACGAGTATGAAGGTAATCTTGTAAAAT
>NW_020642193.1:597-1000 GCF_003573695.1 Papaver somniferum
TTGAAAGTGGTAGTAAAAGTTCGTTGCTCGGACTTGTAAAGATTTAAAAATAAAAATATATACACAATATTTGTCACAATGGGCGAGAGGTACTGGGACTAGGATTCCGCCAATTTCATTTCTTAAGGTTCAAATAATAATTCTTTTATCAATAATAGCTCGAAAAATATATTAAATATATCGACTCTAATTTATTGCCAAGATTGATCCTCAAAATATTAGGTGTAAATGTTAAGCATGGGACATCAAATCATCTAATCTAAGCATGACCCATCAAATAAAATCACAACTAATTAATTTAAATCATATTTTCAATTAAAATTAATGCAAAAGTCATGAAAAGAATTAAATATAATTACCCAAGTGTGAAATAAGGCTTCCTCCTTCATCCCAGTATTGGGGT
>NW_020642194.1:0-482 GCF_003573695.1 Papaver somniferum
TTTCGAAGGATTAGAAGCTGGTCTAGAAACAATCTAAGTGGATCCATCATGCTTTTTGTTTGCTAGAAATCAGTAGGTTTGTTGTGGTGAAGTCAGCCTTGTTTGTGTTTGCATAGAACCTCCCTTCCGTTTAGGACTTTTCTTTTTGTTTTTTTTGGTGTATGCCCGAAAGGGCCTGGAAAAGAAATACTTTTGGCCGTTTGATTAGGGACGAGCCTAGAAGTTCTTCTTGTGAAAGTGGGGAGCTCGAAGACTTTTCTTTTGAGAGCCCTGTTTTTGGAAACTTCAGTTTTGAGAATCTGTCTCTTTGTGAGGAAAGTACCCCTAGTACTTCAGCTGTGCCAGCGATGGAAACTTTGAAAGATTACATGTTCCCAACTAGGACCAACCGAGCTTCGTGCATTAAATTGCCAGCCAGTACGGCTAATTTCGAGATAAAACCTAGTATTCTTCAGATGATCCCTATATTCTTAGGAAAAGAT
>NW_020642194.1:493-890 GCF_003573695.1 Papaver somniferum
GTACGGCTAATTTTGAGATAAAACCTAGTATTCTTCAGATGATCCCTATATTCTTAGGAAAAGATGATGAGAACCCTTATTTTCATATTAGGAACTCTGAGGAAATTTGTGGAATAGTTAGAATAAAAGACCTACTGATGAAGTCTTGAAACTTAAGATGTTTCCCTTTTCTTTGAGGGACAAAGCCAAGACCTGGCTGAACAACCTACCATCTGAATCCATAGAAACATGGCAGGAACTTATCGCTTCCTTCTATATGAAGTTCTACCCTAAGCATAAAACTGCAGCTGTTAGGCAGAAAATTAGTGCTAGTGTGCAACAAGAGGGAGAGTCTCTTTATAGGTTTTTAGAGCGATTCAATGATCTCCTATCTCAGTGTCCTCACCATGGATTTGAT
>NW_020642195.1:0-375 GCF_003573695.1 Papaver somniferum
TCCCATTAAAACCAAACTTGCTCCCAAATTTTAAAAAACCAAAAATTGCTCCCATTTAAACCAAATTCCCAAATAGGCTTTATCCTTAAAGTCTAAAACCAAAATTTAAAAAAAAAAACGAAAAAAAATGTCTCCCACCAAAACCAAATTTTTCCCAAAAATCCAAACCCTTTAAAAACCAAATTTTGGGCTTTGTAACATAGTTACTTAGCTTTTGAACCAATCATGTCTGGATTTTGGTCTGCTCCTGGGGATGGAAACAAAACACTTAGAGAACTTGCTTACGGGCCAAATTCACATTGTGATCCTCCCCCATTCCATGATGTCAATAGTTATAGGAATTATAATGGACATTTTCAAAGTCCCGAGCCTCAA
>NW_020642195.1:575-1000 GCF_003573695.1 Papaver somniferum
GGTTGTTGAAGTACTTGTCTCTGTGCTTAGGACATTATCATCTTTCGTCAAGCCCTTCCCTGTAGTTTCCTTGAGGAACAGGTCTATGGCCTTCTCTTTCGCGGTTTCTTTATTTTTTACTATTCGGATTTTTCGCTGCTCTTCTTGCTCGTTGTTGATATGATCCTGAGTGGCCTGGCACTCTCTCGTAGTGACCCGATCTCCCTTGATTTCCATTACTCTCTCAGGTGTTGGGAATCTAAGATATTGGTGGTACATTGACGCAACTCCTTTGAGTTTATGTATCCATTTTCGTCCAATAATGGCGTTGTAGGGGGATGGGGTGTCCACCACACTGAATCGGGTTTCTAGTTTAATGGGCCCTGCGTCGACCTGCAACACGATGTCTCCCAAGGGCTTCGTGGGTGTTCCATTGAATCCGTAGA
>NW_020642196.1:0-253 GCF_003573695.1 Papaver somniferum
GTGAAGCTGTTGAAACCTTTACACTTTGTCTTTTGGGTTGATCCTCAACTCTTTAGATTGTTAGTGTATGGTGAATTTTTTGTATATAATCCAGTAGTTAAAATTTCTTAAAAACCCTTTTATTCCTTTTGTATATATTTTGCTAATCCAATATGATCTCGGCTGAAATATGTTGGATTTTTGCCTTAAATAACGGAGTTTTAATTCTGCTTTCGCCGAGATCGGGTATTCTCTCTCCTTTTACTCTACTCAG
>NW_020642196.1:264-574 GCF_003573695.1 Papaver somniferum
CTTTTGTATATATTTTGCTAATCCAATATGATCTCGGCTGAAATATGTTGGATTTTTGCCTTGAATAACGGAGTTTTAATTCTGCTTTCGCCGAAATCGGGTATTCTCTCTCCTTTTACTCTACTCAGCATGTCCCTTTCCATATGTTGCATTTTAATTCTTTCCATATTTTGAAACATTGAGGACAATGTTTAGTTTAGGTTTGGGGGTATAGAGTAGATACCATGATAAGTTGCCATAATTGAAAACGAACTCCTTCTTCTTTTTGAAAAAATTGAAAAATTCCAAAAAAAAAATCAAAAAATCAAAA
>NW_020642196.1:774-1000 GCF_003573695.1 Papaver somniferum
TCTGCCACCACCACCTTCCCAAAACCGACCGCCTCGACCATAACCTCAACTTCTCTCTTCCTCGGTTATAGCTTCTCCATCAGACGCTAAAACCTAGAAAGACAGAACTAGGGTTCCATCAGAAGACAACATTGAGGCGTGTTTCAAGAGCGCATATGCAAGTGGAAGCATGGGTATGAGCTTAATCGCAGAGGGGACAACGAAATCAGAAGAGTATGGTAATTTT
>NW_020642197.1:0-496 GCF_003573695.1 Papaver somniferum
CCATGTGGCATAAGATAACTTATATAGGAATATATTCATATTTTTGTTTAGAAAATTGGCTTACATTAATCTTTCCCATATATTGTTGCACGATTTGTGCCTGGATTGTTAGGAATGTAAATATGGACATTTTTATGATTTGATTAAAAAAGAAAACTTCATATCCTTATGGCTCATTATTGTATTTCTTTTTTCATATTCTTATAATTTCAAAAAAAAATAAAGGTAAATCCAAAAAATAAATAAATAAATAGATAATAATAATAATAAGAAGAATATAAATATTCTTCTTTGCTAATAAATTGCTCTATAATAATCATAATAATAATAAAGGGGGTGTAAATTTTGCCCGACAATCCATGGCCTGATACCAACCGCCCCGTCCCATGACAATTCATGATTTCTCGTGAGCCGTCACAGGATCGCCCGAATTATCCCATTTAAATAATAGGTTGGGCACTTGACATGAATTAAAAAGTCATGCCCTACCCAATAT
>NW_020642198.1:0-303 GCF_003573695.1 Papaver somniferum
CCCATGCTTCAATTACATCCATCTCATCAACTTATTTCACCAACTCCACAGCTAGGGATTAGAGGTGTGAAAATGGGTGAAATTAGTCGCTGAGAGGGATATAGGACATGATATAGGGGATGGGTTTAGTTGGTAGGAGCCATGATGTCTTTGGTGGTGGATGTGGTGGTGGCAGAAGGAGCAGGTGGTGGTGATGGCGACAGCGTCGCTGTGCAGAGAAGGGAGGAGAAGAAGATGGGTTCGATATTTTTGGAGTAGGGGGTGTTTGGTTGGGTTAATAGATTTGGGTTCTTGGGTGTTGAG
>NW_020642198.1:503-1000 GCF_003573695.1 Papaver somniferum
TTTTTTTCTGAATATATACATCGTTTTTTTTTGTTTTTAACACTTTTGATACATAAGGAAAAAGAAACAAAAAACTACATGACACTTTGCAAGAGGTAGCCCTTTTTGATGCACCCAGTTAAATTCGATGGTTGTTTTTCTTAATGTAACCTCCACCTTCTATCCCAACCAACCAAAGAACAAGCTAGTCAAGTTTCGTTCAGTATTCTAAAGTGATTGGCAATCGTAACTTCCTATCAAACACCTTGAAGATCGAGGCCATACATGTATTGGTAGATCGTGCGCGTGCAAATTTCTTATCACTATGTGAATTGTGCTAGAATCAGGGTGCCTAAATATCTAGACTAAGACTCCTAATAATTACATATTTGCACAAGAGTCAACATTTCAAGGTAAATGAGCTCCATTTTTATGTTTTGTTTTATCATTTTTTTTTTTAATAAATTTTTTTTTTTGGAATTTTTAAATTTTTTCAAAAAGAAGGAGTTCTTGTTTTC
>NW_020642199.1:0-599 GCF_003573695.1 Papaver somniferum
CAATTTGTTTTCATATAACTTTTAAGTTAGTGTAGGATGTACCTGGCTTGCATCTGTTGCTTGAAATATAATTCTCTCACTAGTGTAGGATAAAACTGAGTTTCATCTAGCTATTATATACAGGATGTAACTGGGTTTCATATGATACCTGCAGAAACTGGTTTTCATCTAGCATTAATGACAGGATGCAATTGAGTTTCATCCATTTAAAAAATATGGATTAACTGGTTTTGATTCAAATTTGTATTCAGGCTGATGTCATTGCGGGAGATGAGTTGGACGCTGCAAAAATGATAAATGCTGAACTGCAAAAGATTGATGTCGAAACACAACACTTGTTCATCCCAATGTTGAATTAAAAAAAACATTTCACATTGCTTCACCTTGACATCCATGGAAGAACTTGGACACACTACAATTCTCGCCTAGGTTCTTCAAACTATTTAAAAGAAGCTCAAATGATGGCGGAAAGAATAAATCATCTCTTTCAAGTTCAAATTCAAAGTACTAGTATGGATGACGTTGATGTCGTCGTTCAATCAGATTGTCCACAACAGTGCGAAAGGTAGGTCGTTAACTCTTTGAACTGAGATTATAAC
>NW_020642199.1:610-1000 GCF_003573695.1 Papaver somniferum
ATTGATGTCGTCGTTAAATCAGATTGTCCACAACAGTGCTAAAGGTAGGTCGTTAACTCTTTGAACTGAGATTATAACATACAAACTGAAACGAAGTTTGAACCGACATTACATTTTTTTTTCCAGACCGTTAAACTGACATTACATATTCATTTGTCTTGCAGTGATGATTCGATGATGTATGTTACCTACTACATGGAATGGGCAATGACAGACGGTTACTCCTTTGAAGGCAAAGATACTATTGGAGAGGAGATGGGCACAAGACGAATCAATCTGGCATATGAAATCCTAACTGATGAGAATAGTTGCTGGAAAGTTTGATGTGTTTAGGTTGTTTAGAAATTTTTTATTAATGTAGTTCATTTGGTAGTACTTTTTTTTTGTTGA
>NW_020642200.1:0-399 GCF_003573695.1 Papaver somniferum
TGACAAGGATTAACCAACTGAGATCTGCTAGGGTCTGGTGCTAAACGAAACTCGCTCATTCTACTGCTGCTCGGAAGATGACAAGGATTAACCAACTGAGCTCTGCTAGGGTCTGGTGCTAAACTAAACTCGCTCGTAGTAGGTTCACGAACAAAATCAGGAGCACGAAGAGGAACACGTTCAAATAAACGAAGCTCCAAGAAAGACAACTGGTTAACAATACACAATGACAAGAAATAACAAAGCTTCACATCACTGTCAACAACATTGCTTCTCCACTCATAGTCAAATACAAACTGAATTGAGTCTGGTAAAATGATATTCCAATAAGAACAGACATGCGCCTTCAACTCATCAACTGTTGACTTCGTAGTAACTTGGTATGGACACGCATCGGTA
>NW_020642200.1:599-1000 GCF_003573695.1 Papaver somniferum
GAGAAAATATGGCTTCATTGATGGAACCATCAAGCGACCTGAAGATCCAGATCAGTTAGAAGAATGGATAGCAGTGCAATCAACGTTGGTGTCATGGATTGGTAACACGTTGGAGTTGTCGATAAGATCAACCCTGGGAGATTATGAGGATGCAAGTCTATTATGGGCACACCTGAAGAGAAGATTTTGTGTTGTTAGTGGAACGAGAATATGTCAACTAAAAGCATCTTTAAGTGAATGTAAACAGAAGAAAACAGAGGGAGTTGCTATATATTTTGGCAGATTGAACAAAATATGGGATGAGATGGTGACTTATATGAAGATACCGCAATGCAAGTGTGGACAGTGTACATGTAATATCGCATCTCAGGTAAGTATGTTAAGAGAAGAAGATTTCTTGC
>NW_020642201.1:0-268 GCF_003573695.1 Papaver somniferum
CAGCATCGATTAATTTTTGGATCATTATTTTGAGGTTTTTACATTTTTCAGTCTGGTGTCCGTTGAAGCAGTGATATTCACAATAATCTTTAGATTTCTCGGTTCTCGGGGGCTGTTTTCCCTTAGACCATGGCCACTCCAGGTTTTCCCTTCCTTTGATCTCTCGCAGGATCCGAGCATAGCTAGCGTTGAGCTTCGTGTAAACTTGATCTTCGAATTTTCGGTCGCCTGTTCGTCGTTCATCCCTTCGTTCCTTCCTGTCTTCGTG
>NW_020642201.1:279-664 GCF_003573695.1 Papaver somniferum
GAGCTTCGTGTAAACTTGATCTTCGAATTTTTGGTCGCCTGTTCGTCGTTCATGCCTTCGTTCCTTCCTGTCTTCGTGAGGCCGCTCCGCTGAACAATTCCTTTTGGCCCCATTGGTTTGTTCTGCTGAATTGGTACGGTGAGACCTCTTTGTGTACGCCCTCGGGTTTTCACGCTGGATTTCTTCAAGACGAGCGTGTTTTTCAATAATTATTCGAAGATCTCCCTGTGTCTTAGGCACGCTTCCATGAATCTCAACGAATAGTGGACTCATTCGGTCTAATCCCCACTTGTAGCAGTTGATACTTACCACTGGGTCCACACTTCCTATGGCCTGGCAGATCTTGTGCCATCTGTTAGTGTATTCCCTCGTGGTTTCCTTGTAG
>NW_020642201.1:864-1000 GCF_003573695.1 Papaver somniferum
TTGTTGTACATGTAAGTTCTTAAGAACTTTTCTGCGAGTTGGTCGTAGGAGTGGATGGAGTCTGGCGGCAGATTATCAAACCAAGACAATGTCGATCCCTTCAGGCTTGACGGGAAGTATCTACAGAGTACAACAT
>NW_020642202.1:0-293 GCF_003573695.1 Papaver somniferum
TATTATTAGTGCTCAATTTTGTATTTATTGTGTTCTTTTATGTCTTTGTATGAATTTTTAGAGAAATAAGCCCTTGCGGCGAAATGGGCTCAAAAAGCAGTGTTTTACACCCCGAAGAAATGTATCGTAGGCACCCCAGAAATGCACCGGAAGCATCCCAGAAATGTCCCGGAGGATTCCAACCAAAAATTACTATTTCCACCCCAATTGATATTCGCACCCAAGATCTGGTTAAGGGGCATCCATCTTCTCTTTAAATTCAAAAACAGCTTTTTGGAGGGAAAAATATATTC
>NW_020642202.1:388-580 GCF_003573695.1 Papaver somniferum
GGCGGGAAATTTCTAAACAGTTCTGGCAGAATTTCGATCGTCAAAATGAAGGGGTTATGGGTCGATTCAATGGCTGAAATTTGGTATAGAGATGTGATATAGGTTAAGGAACATATTATGGGTGACATGATCGATCAAATTTGGCTGGAATTTTCGGTATGATTCACACACCCAAAATAGAGCACGTGTACT
>NW_020642202.1:780-1000 GCF_003573695.1 Papaver somniferum
TGGATGTGAATGGACTAAACAGAGATGGTACATGTGTTTTGATCGATCAGATTGGGCTGGAATAGCCGGGAGAAGAAATCAGAGTCCAAATAGGACACGTATGGTTCTGTTTACGTTTCAAAGATTTTTTGAGGAGATTCTGGGAGAGTTTTACGCTAAAGAAAACTCTACTTGGTCATGTTAAAGTCTTGGGAGAGTTTTGGGGCAATAGAATAGCTCA
>NW_020642203.1:0-410 GCF_003573695.1 Papaver somniferum
TAAGGACTTATACATATATGTGTTTCCAAAACAATGCCTATAACCTCCAAATGGTTATATAGTCTAAACTCTCATTTCAATCATTGAAACATTCTTAGAGGATGTTGTATAGTTGTTATTCACAAACCATTTTTCGTCAGAGCAATTTTCAAAGTGATTGAAACTTCACATAACTTTCGTCACTAGGTAATGATGAACTTGGCTAAAGCGAAAGCTTTACCAACACATATTTCGAGAAATAGATAGGCGAGGTAAACTCAGCTCGAAATACTGATGAGTGCCAAATATTGTATATATTTATCCCTTTTTGTTGGCATTTAACTCATCTTTTGTGCATTAATTCTACATTTTATCCCATATTCTGTATTTTCATTGTTTTCAAGAATAAATATTTTTCTTACTTAATTTTG
>NW_020642203.1:610-1000 GCF_003573695.1 Papaver somniferum
TCCTGTTAATGTGTTAGATGTTTGTGTGTGTTCATTGTTAATTTCAGTTGGTTATGTTCATAATGTTTGTGCAATGTCCTTTTCATGTCCTGTTAATTGTTTGTCTCCTGTTAACATTTGTTGTTGCTCACTGTCAGTTACATGTCTACTGTTATGTGTAATTTGCTGTCACAATTGATGGAATGCTAGGCTAGATATCTTAGAAGCTTTGTGCTGATTGTGCAATGGAAGAAATCAGTGCTTAAAGCAAGCTGATTTTCTTGCCATTCCTTGTGTATGCTTAGGTTGCACTTTGATTGAGCATTGGGAGAAACTAGTGCTCATAGCAAGCTAGTTTTCTTCCCATTCTATTTGTTTGCCTATATTCTTGCCTTAGTTTTGCTCCATGTT
>NW_020642204.1:0-389 GCF_003573695.1 Papaver somniferum
TTTTCCTTTTTACTGGTTCTTTTTGTTTTTAATTTGCAGGTTCGAAGTGGAGTACTAAGGACCTTGGAAGGAAAAGATTAAAGCGGAAGGAGCGAAAGAGGAATTTTCTTTTTTTTTTTGTTTTATATATAGAAGAGAAAAAAAAAAAGAGAGAGATTTTTTTTAATATTTTTTTAGGTTATTTTTCTTTTTCTTTTGCACTTTACTTTATTTGGACTTTGGACTGGACTCTTGGACTTTATTATTATTATTTTTTTAAGCCCTACGAAAGGGTAGTTAAATACAAACTGTGTGCAGGGAAGGACGGTGATTACAATATCACCTCGGCCCCTCGGGTTCGCACACGGCATAGGAGTCGTGGCCCGAGTCGACGACAACGGTTCATCCCC
>NW_020642204.1:589-774 GCF_003573695.1 Papaver somniferum
TCGAGGACTAGCAAATAATAAGTTTGGGGGTATTTGATAGACACATTTTTGTGTCTAATTTGTCCTCAATGTCAGTATTGTTGGAACTCTATTTTTGTACTAATATTGTGTTTTTATGTATATTTAGGAAATAAACATTTTTGGAAAATTTGGCTCGAAAAGTTGATTTTGGTACCCGGAGGACA
>NW_020642204.1:819-1000 GCF_003573695.1 Papaver somniferum
CACGTGTTATTCGGACTCCGAAGTTTGGATAAGGGGTAACCTAATTACTAAGGGGCACCCCCAGGTCACCCCAAGGCATCTGCTATTCGCACCCCAGTCCAGGATAAGGGGCACCTTCTTCAACAATTCAAATTCTCAAAATTGGCGGGAAAAATGTTCACACACAGGAGAATTTTCGATC
>NW_020642205.1:0-510 GCF_003573695.1 Papaver somniferum
ACTTATGTCCAGTGATAAAAATTTATTTATGAGCTTTCATGAGAGTTAGTATTTTATCACAATAGGTGTGAGCTTTCACAAAACTCGCATAAATCTTCGTTTTTAATAAAACGCTAATACGAAAGAAAAAAGATTTTTTTTACATGTAGCCGTGACATATTTCATGTGAAACATGATGACGTATTTTATTCACATGGATTTGTTCTTATTAGATAAATTCTGAAAATTTATATGAACAAATTGCATTAATTATTGTTTTGTAAAATCAAGACATGGGTTTTGAGTAACCTTCAAACTATACAACTTATTTGTAATGAAGTCATGTTTTATTGTAAATATCATAGTTCAGTTGTGTGAATGCTCACATTATGAAAATTATGTACATGATTTTATGAGAAAATCATTTTCCATGAACTAATGAAGTGTTGTTCGTTATTGCAGGTTTCAAGGAACGAATTGATTTCGTGTGTTAACTCTTGTATTGCAACCACTATTGTTAGTGAAATTGAA
>NW_020642205.1:521-1000 GCF_003573695.1 Papaver somniferum
AAGGAACGAATTGATTTCGTGTGTTAACTCTTGTATTGCAATCACTATTGTTAGTGAAATTGAAACAGGTAAGAGTTCTAGATTTACCGTTTGTAGACACCGGCGTTTTAATTTGATTTCATCATCTTATTGAATTCACGGATGACTGAAACATTGTGTGGATTTCTCAGCAGCTTTGCGAGGATGTCTGATTCTCTAGCCAATGATGCTTCCACATATGAAAGGTGTGAAGATGATGATATCTCCATAGAGGAAACATGCACGGATGAGACTTCCGTTGGTGAAGAAGACGAAACACCTGGAGTCAAGAATGTCCCAAACATAGATGACGCTTTCTTTGAGGTCCACGAGCCCGAAAAATCGTCTCAAGTCCCCGGTATATCGCCTTCTGATTAATCCCAGGACAGTCACTCAAAAGAAATTGGTGACTCCTCGTGCTGCTATTCGGTTCTGTCTTGAAGGAGGATTATTCCAGGCTT
>NW_020642206.1:0-399 GCF_003573695.1 Papaver somniferum
AGAAAAAGAATGAACTAACAAAGTAACAGTGAACAGCAAGCGATAAGAAAGGCACAAAACAGCAAACAACAATGGAGATAAACAGTAAAGCAAAGACAATAAAATGACAGTGTAATAAACCAAGGCCTAAGCCAAAGGCAGTGATGTGAAGAAACAATAAAACAGTTAAGTTGAAGAAGCAGAGAAATGACAAAGAAACACTAGAGAAGTAAAACAAGTGGACAGTGAAAGTTTAACAGTGAACAATTGAGAAAACAGCAATGAAGGGAGACAGTAAACAAGAGTGATGAAAGAACACTAGGATGTTGAATCCACCATTAACCTAAGGGATATTCTACTCACAGCTAAAATAGTTACCAAAGTACTAATTGTCTGATTAAAGTACAACTAGTCTAAGGG
>NW_020642206.1:599-1000 GCF_003573695.1 Papaver somniferum
CCTCCAATTGCTCTCCTAACTCACCTAATTTACCAATTTTTCACACGTTAGGGTTTTGAGAAAAACGTGTATAAAAATGGGAAATTAGGTGGCTAGATAGGTTGTAATGATGGTAGTGGAGATGGGTTATGGTGTTTGGTTGATTTGAGAGGAGATGGTGGTGGTTGAGGTGGTGGTTGAGCGGGGCAGGGTAAGGTGGTGGTTGCAGCGGGTGAGGGAGAAGATGGAGTCGATGGGGTTTGAGGAAGGAGGGGATGTTTGGTTAGGTCATAGGGTTCGGTCGCTATGGTGTGTAGAGAGATCATCGAGTTCGATGTTTGGCGAATCTCGACCGTGGGTTATGGATATGAAAGATCAATCTGACGGTGAGATGAAGTGGATCCTGCAGCGACCGTTGGATT
>NW_020642207.1:0-381 GCF_003573695.1 Papaver somniferum
TTCCCTCCGATGTTTGTACTTGTCAACCTAGACGCGGTGGCAAGTTGGTCCAGCAGGTAAGCGAGCGTAGCCGTTCCCCAAGCAAACTTGTTACAAGTTTCAAGATTCTTTACCAATTGGAGATAATTAGCATTTACCTTGTTTCCGGTAGTGTCGGGAAAGATGTCTCTACCAAGAGTATAAAGCAAGTAGGCAGTTCCGGTTTGCTTCACTTTGACGGGATCCATTATCAACAAACCTTGTGTGACTCTTTCCTTTGTGTTCTCAAACTCCCTTTTCAAGTTAGTCAACTTGATATTCTTATTCTTCTTATTTCTGCCACCTGGTATGCAAACGGTATCAACGTCTTTAACTGATCGACAAAACTCCAACTCAGTTTTC
>NW_020642207.1:400-1000 GCF_003573695.1 Papaver somniferum
AAACGGTATCGACATCTTTAACTGATCGACAAAACTCCAACTCAGTTTTCATTGAACCCCAACCAAGGCATTCCAGGTACAAATTGTATAGCTCATCCCAACTCATGTCATAAAAACCAGCATCCACACTTACCCCCCTTGCTTTAAGGCCTGTAATCTTACTAGCCTCATCAGGAGTGATTGCCATCTCTCCAAAAGGTAATTGAAATATGTAAGTTTTTGGACAAAAGCGCTCGGTAAATGCAGAGGCCAACACACTATCATATTCCTTATGTCCATAATTGATGGTAGGCCATAAAGCACTGTGTTGTACGTAAGCAATCACCTCAGGAACCTCTTCATCAAGACTCCATTCCGCTGCCCTCTGGTGTCTCAATACTCGGACTGCACGGTTGTGATCAGGAGTCTCATAAATTTTCTTCGCCCAAGAATCGGCATAACCAATCAACACATTTCCTCCATCTTCCGGAAGACCATGAGGAAAACCATCTGATCGAGGTGTAATTACGTCATCTTCATCAGGAATTTGTAAACCAGTGATCCGTAGATCATCATCGTTCTTCTCTTTCTCGGGTTCTGCCACCTTCTTACCTTTCTTGT
>NW_020642208.1:0-1641 GCF_003573695.1 Papaver somniferum
GTTTTTGGACTAAACCGTTTTTTTCCCAATAATTAAAAAATAGAAATAGTTTTAATCAATTACAGATTGACACGTAGCTCAAAAGGTGAATAAAGAATTTATAGGATGGAAATGAAAATTTTATACTCCCAATTAATTACTAATATCTAAGAATCTGTACTCCAAATGACCAAGATATATCTTGTGGGTGATGACACATGACTAAATGACTGCAGAAGCTTTGGCAACAATTTCTTCAACCCAAATTTGTGGAAACTAAAACCACTACAACGCGACACAAATAAGTACATGATCAAGATTCATTCGAAGTTGGGAATATATCGATTTCTCTCTCCTATGTTAGTGATGATGAAAGTAGGAGATAAGCAACGGAGGGAATTTAAGGAAGATAACTATCACAAAGTACTCACAAAGCGTACTTAACATTCAATATCCAGAAATACCCTGATGTCGTGTTTAGAGACAAAGCTCATTAATTGACAAACTTCAAAACCACAAAGCTTAGTACACAAAATACCTTAGACATGTTATTTTTATATAAATCTAGTATTTCCAAGTACAAATTCGTAAGAGAGTGCCTAAAAATCAGTCGTTGGCCTCGCCACGCCTTTCATGTGCCGGGTAACACATTGATAAACCATCCAGTTCTTAAGACTTCTTTCCTTGTCCGCTCATTAGAAATTTAGATCCTTGTAACATCCCTTAGGCAAAGATAATGTACATTCTAGGATATTTGTTGCAGCTTCAGTGCCATTTTCCAACAGTTTAATTAAAATAATCTCTGCAGACAGATGAATAGGTTTAAGCTCATACTTGTAAGTTAGTATAATCATTTTTTCTGAGTTGTAGCCTGTAAGAACTGGATGGTTTATCAATGTGTTACCCGGTATTCATGCTATCAGTGATTACTCAATTATAGGCCTAGGTGAAAAATAAGTTAGAAACTGGTGCTACAACGGTATTTTAGCTTACGAGTCACCAATATCTAACTCGCACTGTATAATTATTTTGTTGTTTTATTAGATTCCTTGTCAGTTAAAAACTTCATGAAACAATAGTTTGATCTCTGTGCTGACCACTTTTTCCTCTTCGTCATTGTATGTATAGATGAACAATATAAATACATAATTTCCATGTCTTGCGTATTAACTTTCATGTGCCGGAGCTGACAGGCTTCAAACTGGTATGAGAGGAGCGTTCGGTAAACCCTTGGGAATGGATCAACTAGCTAACTTGTTATCGTATAAGATTCAGTTGCAATCTACTTTTGCTATGTTGGTGTACAAACTGGTGGACCTTGTTTTGTCTTTTGATTTTTTGGATTTTTGTAGACATGTACATGTTTGTACCCCAATGTAAACTAAGATTTTTTTAAAATGAGAATTATATAGTCATATGGGTACTCTTTTTGTCGCTCTCGGAAAGAGCTTTCCAAATATACAAAGTTTGTGAATTTTGGACAAATGGTTCGAAAGATAAAAAAAAATTATTTTTTTTTTATATTATTTAAAATTGCTGACATCATCGTGAGTCACTTTGGACTAAATTGTAAATATTTGGACTAAATTGTAAATCAAGAGGTTATATGTGTATTTTTCATATTTTAAATAACTTTTGGACTAAATTGTACCTAGTTAACTC
>NW_020642209.1:0-296 GCF_003573695.1 Papaver somniferum
CACACCCAGTCTCTGTGGATCGACCCGTACTTGCACGAGATACAACCGACGACCGTGCACTTGTGGTATTACTGTAGGCCCGTTTCATTTCGCTTAATTTTCACGCTTCTCCGGGCCCACCAAGTTTTTGGCGCCGTTGCCGGGGACCATTTTGCATTTAAATATAATATCTTCGGGGCCCACCAAGTTTTTGGCGCCGCTGCCGGGGATTGGTGTTGTGTTTTTCTTGTTGTTTTATTAGCTATTTTTGCATTTCACTGCATAGCATTTGCATCTGCATCTGCTTCACTTCATTT
>NW_020642209.1:496-741 GCF_003573695.1 Papaver somniferum
ATTGTTTTCAAGAATAAATATTTTTCTTACTTAATTTTGCATTTTTAGGTAATAAATAAAGTCTGGATAACTTGCGGAGCGGAAAAGAGCTGAAGAGTGGTGAAAAGCCGGGAGGAATTACGCAAGGAAGCCGCGAAGAATGGTGCGCATAAGCCCAAAAGACTATAAATGGGCTCAAGGAGGAAGAATTGTTCTTAAAGAAGATATGGGCTTGGCATACCCAAGGCCCAAAAACCCTTACCCAA
>NW_020642209.1:752-1000 GCF_003573695.1 Papaver somniferum
GAAGATATGGGCTTGGCATACCCAAGGCCCAAAACCCTTACCCAAATCCATTTCCTATATCCATACCCGCCTTCATTTTCAGCCGTCAGATTGGATCATCTCAGCATCCTACGGTCGCAGCATCGCCAGTACATCAAAGTCTGAAATTCCTGACCAACACTACAGCACCTAACTCCATCTCACGCCGTTAGTTTCGTTGTATCTCATCATCCTACGGTTGCTGAAGGCTATGTTCCATCTTATCCTGG
>NW_020642210.1:0-450 GCF_003573695.1 Papaver somniferum
TGCACACGGTTTCTGTTTAGGGTTTGAGATTAGTTTGAGAGATTTATGGGATATCTTGCGTGGGATATACATCAAAACAGTTGGGTAAAAGTCCTAGAAGATATTTGAGACGATAGAATAGCTAGAAACAGCCTGTAACGCAACAAGAAGAAGATTATTCTTCAAACAACCCGTAAAGAATAATGGAGATTTCCAAGGGGTTTGATCGATTTTCAAGGGTATTTAAAGCCTATAAATAGTTGGTTTTATGTCAGAGAAGGGGTATGGAGAGTTTGGGGTCGAGCCAGAGCCAGGAGGAGCGAAGAAGAAGGAAAAACAACAATGTTCACCTGCTGCTGCTGCTGCCATTAAAAAGCTTCAAGAACACGAAGAACAGACTCCCGAGGGCAGACTTATTTTCAGCAGCGTAAACAGCATCAGCGAGGTGTCGCAGTTAGCTGCAGTTATCCT
>NW_020642210.1:461-1000 GCF_003573695.1 Papaver somniferum
CAAGAACACGAAGAACAGACTCTCCAGGGCAGACTTATTTTCAGCAGCGTCAACAGCATCAGCGAAGTGTCGCAGTTAGCTGCAGTTATATTCTATCGTTTCTGTTGGACGTGTTTTGTGAGTCTCAGAACCACTATTTTATAACTTTTGACTCTTTTAATCACACTTTGAACTTTGAATTAATATTTTGAGTGTGTGATTGATATGAATAGCTAAACCCCAATTCTGGGATGATGGAGGAATCCATATTCTACACATATAAAAATTATATTTAATTCTTTTATGACTTCTTGCATTTTTATTAAATGTTTTATGATTTTTTCTTAATTGATTGTCATTTCTTTTGATGGTTTATGCTTGGTCTTAGTACTTTTGATATGCCATGCTTTCGATTTACAGTTAATCTTCTAAAAATCTACCTTGGCAAGAATTAGAGTCCCTATTTTTATGTGAGCTATAATTGTTTTGGAAATAAATATATTAATTATATGAATGATTATGGTGGA
Source organism: Papaver somniferum (assembly GCF_003573695.1). Classification (NCBI taxonomy): domain Eukaryota; kingdom Viridiplantae; phylum Streptophyta; class Magnoliopsida; order Ranunculales; family Papaveraceae; genus Papaver; species Papaver somniferum. Next base: position 968 of record NW_020642210.1, read on the forward strand.
ATCCTGAGTCCTAGTGTCTCTTGATCCTGTGAC
>NW_020642211.1:0-331 GCF_003573695.1 Papaver somniferum
CGACCCACCATTTGAGAAGGCCAATGTTGAACTATGAAGTGATGCACAAGCCGCAGAGTTTTAAAAAACTATAGTTGTAATAACATTACTAGGTTGTTCTCCTTATTAGCATCATTAATACTAAATACTACTTGTTGATATAAGTATACAACAATGGTAGTAAGGATAAAAACTTAGCAGACAAGTATGTCGTGAGAGAATTGTAGGAGATTGTTAGACACATTTTTGTGTCTAATTTGTCCTCAATATCAGTATTGTTGGAACTCTATTTTTGTACTAATATTGTGTTTTTATGTATTTTTAGGAAATAAACATTTTTGGAAAATTCGGC
>NW_020642211.1:531-844 GCF_003573695.1 Papaver somniferum
AACTCAGAGATGATGCGTGAAAGAGACAAACCAGGAAACAATCCGTAACGAATCAGAGAAATAAAGAAAAAAAAAGTATCGGAAAATATTCTTTTATGGCCGGATATTCTTGGAGTTATTACAAGGATTGGAGTGACCTGTTGTGTATAAATAGGTCCCTAGTGTCGAGCAGAAGGGGCTGTCGAGAGTTTGGGGAGGTTTGGAGGCGAGCAGAGAGGCGTAGGAGGAGTTGCAGAGAAGTTACCTGCTGCTGCTGCCATTAACACGCCTGAAGAACACGAAGAACGGACTCGCAGCAGCAGTCGTTTATCAA
>NW_020642211.1:855-1000 GCF_003573695.1 Papaver somniferum
CTGCTGCTGCCATTAACACGCCTGAAGAACACGAAGAACGGACTCGCAGAAGCAGTCGTTTATCAACAGCAACATCGACTGTCACTTGTGGGTCGTAGTTCTTCAACGACAACAGCAACTCAGCTCTGTCGTTGATTCTGGACGC
>NW_020642212.1:0-544 GCF_003573695.1 Papaver somniferum
GTTTAGGTCCTACCTATTAGGTTCTAAGATCATAATCTATACAGATCATGATGCTTTGAAATACCTTTTATCTAAGAAGGATACCAAACCTAGATTGATTAGATGGATCCTATTGTTACAGGAATTTCCCCCAGACATTAGAGACAAAAAGGGTGCAGAAAATATAGTAGCAGACCACTTGTCTAGGCTAGTTGTTAGTTCCCCTAGTGATTCCCTTCCTATAAGGGATAGCTTTCCTGATGAACAATTGTTCTCTGTTTCCCAATCACCTTGGTATGCAAATATAGTGAATTATCTTGTTACTGGTCGAACCCCTCAACATTGGGGTAAGCAAGATCGTTCTAGGTTTTTAGCCGAGGTTAAGCATTTCTTTTGGGACGATCCTTATCTGTTTAAGTATTGTCCGGACCAGATTATTAGGATGTGTATCTGAGAGTGACCAGTCTAGTATCATCTCCTTTTGTCATGAACATGCATGTGGGGGTCATTTTAGTGCTAAGAAGACTGCTGCTAATATTTTGCAGTGTGGATTTTACTGGCCTTC
>NW_020642212.1:555-1000 GCF_003573695.1 Papaver somniferum
TAGTGCTAAGAAGACTGCTGCTAATATTTTGCAGTGTGGATTTTACTGGCCTTCGTTGTATAAATATTCCCATAGTCATTGTGTTTCTTTTGAGCGTTTCCAGAAGTTAGGAACCATTTCCTGTAGAAATATGATGCCTTTGAACCCTATTTTAGTGATTGAGGTCTTTGATGTGTGGGGCATTGATTTTATGGATCCATTTCCTATTTCGTTTTGTTATCTTTACATACTTGTCGCTGTAGACTATGTGTCTAAGTGGGTTGAGGTGGTTCCGTGTAAAATGAATGACCACAGGGTCATAGTCCAGTTTTTGAAAGAGAATATACTTACAAGTTTTGGTACGCCGCGAGCTATAATTAGTGATGGAGGTTCACACTTTTTTAATAGATCATTTGCTCTTTTAATGAAACAATACGGTATTACCCATAAATTAGCAACCCAATAT
>NW_020642213.1:0-348 GCF_003573695.1 Papaver somniferum
GTTGCTAGGGTGTTGAGCGGAATCATCTGAAATTGATGCGCAGCGAGGAGATCCGTTGGATAATCACTTACTAATTAAATCGAACGGCACGATGTAAACAAGCTCTGAGCGACCGTTAGATTTAGTGATACAACAAACCTGACGGCACCAGATGGGGTTAGGTGTTTTAGTGTTGGTCAGATGCATCGAAATCTGATGGACGATGACGCAGCGACCGTTGGATGATGGAATGGATCCAATCTTACGGTTAAGAAGGAAAACGGGTTTGGGTATTGAATTTTGGGTTTAGGATATGGGTTTGGGTTTAGGAATTGGATTTGGGATTAGGTAATCTTGAGCCCACTTCTT
>NW_020642213.1:359-805 GCF_003573695.1 Papaver somniferum
GCAAAATGGAGATGTCAATCTAGCTATCAAAGGCACAATCCTAGCACTGATAACAAATAAAGACATGTGATAAGAGTGTAAAGTGTATCTACACATGTGTAAAGAAAGATCGGATGTTATGACTACTAATCACCAAGAGATAGTTTCTCAGGCTAAGAACCAAGGTCGAAATCTAGCTAGCTGTCCGGACTTTACGAGAATTGTGAATGAGTAGGAGGTATTTCACAATCACTCGCGTTGTACATCAATGGCATGCACCCTTCCTTGCTTACTACAATAAAACACAAAAGATGACTCTTTACATGACTCTTATTTACATTGACTCCTCTCTTTTATTTTTGGAACAAGAGAGAATGGAATTGATAAATATTTGATTTTTTTTTTTTTTTTTTTGTTGTATTTTTCTGATTTTTTTTTCTGAATATAAACATCGTTGTTGTTTTTTT
>NW_020642213.1:816-1775 GCF_003573695.1 Papaver somniferum
ATATGTCAATCTAGCTATCAAAGGAACAATCCTAGCACTGATAACAAATAAATACATGTGATAAGAGTGTAAAGTGTATCTACACATGTGTAAAGAAAGATCGGATGTTATGACTACTAATCACCAAGAGATAGTTTCTCAGGCTAAGAACCAAGGTCGAAATCTAGCTAGCTGTCCGGACTTTACGAGAATTGTGAATGAGTTGGAGGTATTTCACAATTACTCGCGTTGTACATCAATGGCATACACCCTCCTTGCTTATTACAATGAAACAACAAAATGACTCTTTACATGACTCTTATTTACATTGACTACTCTCTTTTATTTTTGGAACAAGAGAGGATGGAATTGAAAAATACTTGATTGATTTTTTCATTTTTTTTTTCATTCTTCTTTTTTCTTTTTTTCTTTTTTTGGATAAGGAAACACTTTTGATACATATACAAAAGGAAACAAAAGATTACATGACACTTTGCAAGAGGTAGCCCTTTTTGATGCACCCAGTTAAATTCGATGGTTGTTTTTCTTAATGTAACCTCCACCTTCTATCCCAACCAACCAAAGAACAAGCTAGTCAAGTTTCGTTCAGTATTCTAAAGTGATTGGCAATCGTAACTTCCTATCAAACACCTTGAAGATCGAGGCCATACATGTATTGGTAGATCGTGCGCGTGCAAATTTCTTATCACTATGTGAATTGTGCTAGAATCAGGGTGCCTAAATATCTAGACTAAGACTCCTAATAATTACATATTTGCACAAGAGTCAACATTTCAAGGTAAATGAGCTCCATTTTTATGTTGTTTTTTTTTTTTTTTTATCATTTTTTAATTTTTTTGGAATTTTTTAAATTTTTTCAAAAAGCGGGAGTTCTGTTTTCAATTATAACATGTTATCGTGGTATCTACTCTATACCCCCAAACCTAAACTAAACATTGTCCTCAATGTTTCAAAATATG
>NW_020642213.1:1793-2170 GCF_003573695.1 Papaver somniferum
TGAAGTTTCACTATGCTGATAATTGATGCAAAACTAAATGCAAGGTCACAAGGTTGCAGTGACAGTGAAACAGAGATGGTAAAATAGCAAGGAACCAAGGCTATGAGCCAAGGGCAGGGAAGGCAGTGCACTGATTTCAGTGCACAGCAAGCTTCAAAATACAAGAAATAAACAGCAGGATAGCTAAGAAATTTAGCTGAGCAGGGAGCAAAACAGAATTGAATTTATAAGTGACTGTAAAAGGGATTTGTGGTTAAGCTAAGGGCTTAGAATCCACCTTGTGTCCTAATCAAGCAATGCAATTCTAGGTTGAAATTAGGATCTTAAGCATACATTAGAATGGGAGGAGAATCAGCTTGCTCACTGATATGCCCCTA
>NW_020642213.1:2181-2411 GCF_003573695.1 Papaver somniferum
TAAAGAATTATAAAACAATATATGAAGAGGAACATACTGAGTAGAGTAAAAGGAGAGAGAATACCCGATTGTACGACGAAAGCTCGATTAAAACTCCGTTATTCAAGGTAAAAATCCATCATATTAGGAGTCACAATGGATGAGCACAAAATATATACACAAGGAAATAAAATATTCGACTAACACATTATCTACAAGAAAATTTGGTTTTTAATGGGATTGGACTTTTT
>NW_020642213.1:2611-2745 GCF_003573695.1 Papaver somniferum
TTTAGATCCTACGGTCGCTTCTTTGCCTGCGCATCAAATCTCGATACTTCCGCTTAACACTACAGTACCTAACATCATCTAACACCGTTGACTTCGTTGTGTTTCAAAATCCAACGGTTGCGTCGATTCATCTC
>NW_020642213.1:2756-3000 GCF_003573695.1 Papaver somniferum
CCAATGATCCAACATCTCAGATTTGCCAACATCTAAATTTGATATCCCGCCTCACACAGTAGCAGCTTATACCTATACCTCCAAATCGACCACTTCTTCTTCTTTTCTTTCTTTCTTCTTCACCCATCCCTGTTGCAGAACCACCACCATCACCCTGCCACTGCCATCGCCACCACCTACTCCATAGCCACCTAAACACCACCACCAACTCCACTATAATCATTCCCCCCCATCTTCTAGCCAT
>NW_020642214.1:0-222 GCF_003573695.1 Papaver somniferum
CTGCTGCTGGAGCTTGGGCCATTGCTACAGCCAGCCTCTGGTGCTGCTGTTGTTCTCCTTCTGCTAGTGTTGAGTTGCTGGTCTGAGCTTGTTGCTGAGAGCCAAAGCCCAACTGGGCCTCTCCAACAAAAGTTTAGGAAGATCCAAAGCCCAACTGGGCTGTAAGCTGCAGAAGGTGAAGAAGTTGAACCAAAGCCCAACTGGGCCATAGAAAAGCCAAAG
>NW_020642214.1:233-557 GCF_003573695.1 Papaver somniferum
AGAGAACCCAACCTGTGGGCTTCCATTTTTAATTTGTGGGCTTGTAATAATTTTTGTTTTTCTTTATTTTTTATTTGGGCTTGTAATAATTTTTCTTTTTCTTCTTTTTCTTTCTTTTATGGGTTTGTAATTATTATTGTTGTTTTTATTTTCTTTTATGGGTTGTGCTAATTTATGCTAGGTTTAGTTCAAAATTTTTTTTTCAAAGCCCAATTTTAAACCAAAAACAAAATCCCTTATTAAAACCAAAACCCACTCAAAAACCAAATCATCAAAACCCATTTTAAACCAAAATATTGGGCCTTTTTGTGGTCCAAAATTGTT
>NW_020642214.1:757-1000 GCF_003573695.1 Papaver somniferum
GAGGATCAACCCAAAAGACAAAGTGTAGAGGTTTCAACAGCTTCACACACATATAACAGGAAATAAACGCAAGTGAAACTGTGAAACAAAATGAGCTACCCCCAAACCTGGATTTTTCAACGGATAAAATTTTGGAAACAAAATTTCGCAGTTTTGGGGGTTCATCATGCACAAGGTCTAGATCGAAATGAACTGTGCTAGGGACGGGCAAACATGCTAATTCCAACTGTGGTTCCTCAAATG
>NW_020642215.1:0-528 GCF_003573695.1 Papaver somniferum
AGACACCGGATTTCAATTCAGTCGAGTTGGAAGATATTTGCATGCTAATCCATATTACTTTGTTGGTGATCATTCTCGTTTTTATTTGTGTTCCTTGTTTCCCATTGTTACTAGTTGTGGTGGTTCCTCTGTTGGTGTAGGGTGCAGGCATCATGTTATTATTGATCGAGCTCTGAATGTAGCTCATTATGAGTCTTTTCCAGAAGTTTGCCCCTATTCTTCTTTTCCTCCTCCGTGTGGGTTTGATTTGTGTTGCAAAAGAAGGGTTTCTACAGCAGAGCGAGTTGCTGCAAGTGTTTCCGATGTTGTTTCTTCTCGAATTCGTAGTAAGAGTGTTGTTGAAGACATGATTCATGCTAATAAGGGGAAAAGGGTGAAGAGGGGGTAAGATCAAGGTGCTCAGAATTACCAGAGAAGGGGAAGAAAAAGATTAGGAGGTAAAGAAAATGTTTAAAATATGATAAGTTTATTGTTTTGTTTTTATGTTGATGTATTTTGGTAGTTTCTATGAAGTAATCTAGTGAAAAT
>NW_020642215.1:539-1000 GCF_003573695.1 Papaver somniferum
TGTTTTTATGTTGATGTATTTTGGTAGTTTCTATGAAGTAATCTAGTAAAAATTTTATGGGCGAGAGTGCTTTGTTTTTGAAATTTCAATTTTGTTGGTACACTGTGGTGCTCTGCAATTTTCAGATGAGTTCTGATACTCGGGGTATCTCTTATCTTTGTAGGTGTTGACCTATCTTTGGCTAAATAGGTGTTGAGGTTTGAAGGACTGGGGTATTCTCAACATGGTGAGATAATTTATGGCTGACAGAGATAGGTGTTGCTTTTGCAGTTTTTGTCTGCTCAAGGTGTGTAGCTTTACTTTAGGTTATCGAGCAGTTTTGAGTAAAAGCTCTTTCCTTTTAAATGTAACCATGGATTAACTCTTCTCTTCTTAGTTTATAAGAGATGCCTTTTTTCTTGTAGTAGTTCCATTGGGTGTTAGTTCCATTGAAACTATCCAGCATACTACCTAGAGAGATA
>NW_020642216.1:0-605 GCF_003573695.1 Papaver somniferum
ATCGTCTATGGATACGAAATCGAGACAATATAACAACGAAGTATGTTTATAAAGGTTCAGACTTAACCAAACACAAAAGGATTGCTTATCAAGTAAATAGGAATTAACGTTTGTGTAATTTACTTTAATTATAATAAAACAATTATAATGCGGAAAATAAAAGTAAATGACACAGCAAGATTTTGTTAACGAGGAAACCGCAAATGCAGAAAAACCTCGGGACCTAGTCCAGAATTGAATACTCTCAGGATTAAGCCGCTACACAAAATTACACCTAACTTCGTATAGTTGAGACTAAGTAACTAAGTCTATAGTTTACCTAGTTCCGTCTGTATTCCCACGCCTCCGACTTGTGAATAAGTCACGTACTTGGAACAATCCCTTTGGTTCGTATTCCAAACAGTAAAGGAACAAGAAATCTGTTTGGTATCAACTCTATTCAACCAAGTGATATGAGTCAGACAAAGGATCTTCCGTTTATCTCAACATAAACTCCTTCGTCGAGTCTAGATCTATTTTATGTTCAATCACCCAAAGGTAATCGGTTAAGATTAAGCCAACAACACCTTTAATCCGAAGAATCGTGTTGATGCCGATCTACTCAG
>NW_020642216.1:616-1000 GCF_003573695.1 Papaver somniferum
GTAATCGGTTAAGATTAAGCCAACAACACCTTTAATCCTAAGAATCGTGTTGATGCCGATCTACTCAATTAATCAATCCAATCTACCACAAGGATAAACCGATTATTAATTGGATCCTCTTTTCCCAAACAAGTATTGTGCACACCAAAGATTATAAAACCCAAGTCAGATCTTCAATATCTTCTTTGTCTTCAAATTTTCTTACATCTTCAATAAACACCGACACACAATCACTTGAATCTCTTGTGATCAATCACGCACAGAACGAAGTCTGTTAACAATGGATTATCACAAGATCGTCTTTAGAACTAACAACAGTCAAGAATAAACAAACTAGGTGCAATCAGATTTCAACCACCGTTAGTCAATCAAATCAATCAAAAA
>NW_020642217.1:0-393 GCF_003573695.1 Papaver somniferum
AATCAATCGACCTAGAGTATCTCTTTTCCAAGCCCTATTAACAAAATCGGGCATACACTAAAAAGAATTCAAAAAGAAATAAAAATCCTAACAGGAAGGTTCTAGCAATCACACAGCAGGACTCAACTTTACCACAGCAAACCTAAAGATTTCAAGCAAACAACAAGCATGATGGCTCCACTTAGATTGTTTCTAGACCAGCTTCTAATCCTTAGAAAGGGAATTCGTTACAATTTAAGCAAACCCCTCTGGAATCAATCCGAGTTAAAGTAGTTGAATAGAGGCGAGGGAAGCTCAGTGGAGCTTTGATACCCAAAACCTCACCGATCCAATGCGGCGCAGTCACGCATTCAACTCGCAGAAACCGTCAAGAACTTCGAGGTGTGCTTAAAA
>NW_020642217.1:593-1000 GCF_003573695.1 Papaver somniferum
AAAAAAAATACAAAAGAAAAGAAAGTCTAATAAAAAAAAATTACAAAAATAAAAATGTCTCTCTCTTTTTTTTTTCTCTTTTACAAAATAAAGAAAAATCTTCTTCTTTCGCTCCTTTAGCTTTGCTTTTCGCTCCCAAACTTTAAGTAAATCACCACAAGCTTTGGCAAAATTTTCTTTCGCTCCAATCTTCAAAAATCTGCAAGGAAACATAAAAAACCCAAAAAACGTAAAGAAGAACAAAAATAAAAAAAATAAAAAAAAATCTAAAAAAAATGCTAACTAAACACAGGTCCGCGTCGGCGGCGCCAAAAATTTGGTGTGATTCCAAAAGTGATTGTAGTTGAAGTGGTAAAACGGATTCGTATCAGACTTGTGAAGAAAACAATTTTTATAGATTTAAATTA
>NW_020642218.1:0-314 GCF_003573695.1 Papaver somniferum
TCGTTATGAAAATAGTGATGGAAAATAGAATGAATCCTTGTATATTCCACAGTATTGATCTTTCTTGATCCATATTTTATGTATATACTGTGTGGCTCCATAAGTATTCTTTTGTGAGCATTTCCAACTAAACTAATTATAGATTCGTTTGTGATTATTTTGGTTGTGTATTCCGATTAGATTAATCATGGGTTCTCTTGTGGTTAATTTGATTGAGAATTTTTGGATAACAAAATCAGTTTTTGGTTTTTGGTGTCCAAAGAAATCCTTCCTTTCTTGTAAAAGTAAGGTCGCTCTTGTTTTTCTTTCGAGAA
>NW_020642218.1:325-1000 GCF_003573695.1 Papaver somniferum
TTTTGGTGTCCAAAGAAATCCTTCTTTTCTTGTAAAAGTAAGGTCGCTCTTGTTGTTCTTTCGGGAATGACATCAAATGGGGGAGAGTTCTTTTGAACTTGCGCTTAATTTCCATATCTTTGTGGGGAGTGCGGCTGTGGAATATTTGAGGAGTTATCTTGTATCTTTATAAACTCCGTGATGAATGCATTTAACTTCGGCTTTATGATTGCATCTAAACAAAGTTGATATGTACTTTTCTTTGGTCTTGAAGTGTCTCTATGATAATTTCATTAGGATCCCGTTTTCGTACCTTTGCCAATTTTATTGACAAAAAGGGGGAGAATTAATATGTAGTTCACACTACAAATACATATGGTTTACGTGTTTTACGGATCATTATGTAAGGGGGAGTGGTTTTCGTGTTGAGACGAAGTATTGACTAAGGGGGAGTGATACATATCACCATAGTATTGTAGTCGAAGTTGTGATATGGGAACTTTGATGTTGTGTAATAATACTATGACATTGTATAACAATGATCAAGAGCTTTTGTTTTCTCATTGTTATGGCTACGGAACTTCAACAACGATGATGCTAAACTTACAACCTTTGGAATCATTGGAGTACTTGGAAGTGACGAAGATTTCGAATAATGTGGAAGCACCAAGGAGATCAAGCATGTGGACGAGAAGC
>NW_020642219.1:0-948 GCF_003573695.1 Papaver somniferum
TACAGATTCAGATCAGCTGAAATGCCTGATCTGAATTAATCTGACTGACATTGAAGTCAAACTAAAGTCAAGTCAAATTAAAGTCAAACTGAAATTCAAATGCAACTTCAAACTAACTGAAATTCAAATACAACTTCAAATTTGACTGAAATTTATAATCAAACTGAGAATTTTAACATTCATTCATTTTATCCATTGGGTTTAAAATTACACAAAAAAGGAGGAAATTTTGAGTTCAGAACAATATATGTCCAAGCTTGCTAGTAAGTTCAAACAATAACATGCTAAACTAATTGATAAACCAATAGACAATGTTCCGACAACGTGTGATAGGCAAGAATTGAAATGTTAAAACTGCAGAGCTCATGCCAAACCAAAAGAAACATATAAAAGATGCTTTGAGACTATCATGCCTCTCACTAAGGTGTAAGCTCCAAAGTAACCAGGATATCAAGAGAGCCTACATATCAAAACACAACAATTCAGAATCTTTTAAGGATACGTAACAGTCATGAATATTACAAGCTGCAAAGATGAACAACTTACTCTACAGTTAAGGAAACAACCTAACAACCCTTGTTACCACTTTCCATGACGAATCTTAGTACACCACTGCAGGCCCTAAGCACAGAAACTTCATTAGTGATGCATAAAGAGATGGGTCAGTTATTGCTATTTTTGGATTGATTGGCAAGACAAACTAAATGTAGATGGTTTCAGGGAAAATAAATCCAAATTTCGCACAAGAGATAAAGGTCAAGGAGAAACAAATGCGTCCATTTCTGAAACTTACATGCAGTAGAAGGGGAGGTGTTGCACTATAGATTTGGCCATTTGTCCAAAAGCAACAAAAAATAGTCATCTCGGCAGCTGTTACAAACACAACACAAATTTATGAACGCCCATACCTATAAGTACCGATACTTTCAAGGTTTGGATGAAACAATT
>NW_020642220.1:0-402 GCF_003573695.1 Papaver somniferum
GAAGTACTTGTTTCTGTGCTTAGGACATTATCATCTTTCGTCAAGCCCTTCCATGTAGTTTCCTTGAGGAACAGGTCTATGGCCTTCTCTTTCGCGGTTTCTTTATTTTTTACTCTTCGGATTTTTCGCTGCTCTTCTTGCTCGTTGTTGATATGATCCTGAGTGGCCTGGCATTCTCTCGTAGTGACCTGATCTCCCTTGATTTCCATTACTCCCTCAGGTGTTGGGAATCTGAGATATTGGTGGTACGTTGCCGCAACTCCTTTGAGTTTATGTATCCATTTTCGTCCAATAATGGCGTTGTAGGGGGATGGGGTGTCCACCACACTGAATCGGGTTTCTAGTTTCATGGGCCCTGCGTAAACCTGCAACACGATGTCTCCCAAGGGCTTCGTGGGTGTT
>NW_020642220.1:413-697 GCF_003573695.1 Papaver somniferum
CGGGTTTCCAGTTTCATGGGCCCTGCGTTAACCTGCAACACGATGTCTCCCAAGGGCTTCGTGGCTGCTCCATTGAATCCGTAGATGGTGTGATAAGAGGTCATTAACTGTTCATCATGGAGCTTCATCCGTTTGAATGCATCGTAAAATAGGACGTTTACGGAGCTTCCCCCGTCTATGAGGATCTTTTTGAGGTTACATCCAGCTAATGGTAGTGTTAGGACCAAGGGATCGTTATGGTTTTCCATATCTTCTTCGATATCTTCGGCATCGAAGATGATAGG
>NW_020642220.1:897-1000 GCF_003573695.1 Papaver somniferum
CTTACCCAAATCCATTTCCATTATCCATACCCATTTCCATGAGAGCCGTCAGATTGGATCCATCTCATCATCCAACGGTCGCCTCATCATTGTGCATCAAACT
>NW_020642221.1:0-369 GCF_003573695.1 Papaver somniferum
GTTGGCTGGTCTTTGTGCTTAGAGCAATCCGCTCCTTTAAATCTTGATTTTCTCTGGCCAAAAGAGCTACAGCTTCTGCGTAAACCTGTTGGTTCCTTCTCAGTTCCTCGAGCTCAGCCATAATTCTTAACAAGAACATAATGGAACTAGGATGACTTAACTTAAGTTAGTGGTGGATTCAATCCATAATTCTTTATTTCTTTGTTCTAGTGCTTCTCTGCCATTACTTCCTTGGTTCTTTATTTCTCACTGCCTTAGGCTCATTGCCTTTGATTCTTTGCCACTGTCAATCTTTGCATCTTTGGCTCACTGCCACTGTCACTTACTGTCACTGCTTAGCTTAGGAAACTTCAACTACACACACAAGTC
>NW_020642221.1:569-727 GCF_003573695.1 Papaver somniferum
GAGGTCTGCGTTTCCCCCTCGATCCCGCGGAGGCATCTTCGCTCGTTCCATAGGTCGGTCGACACGTGCACTGCTCAGAGTGTTTAATGCGGGTGGTTGAGGGGTCTGCTCGTGTCAGACAAGTGTCTTCTGCCCCTGTCAGTCCGTGTCAGCTGACT
>NW_020642222.1:0-489 GCF_003573695.1 Papaver somniferum
GTCGAGTCTATACCATTGTCGGTGGAAAGTAGACCTACCGGTTTTTGCTACACCAAGTCACCAAGCGACCGAGACTTGACCGCTCGGTAGAAACTTGACCTGGCCTGGCTAAGTGGCAAATTTGACACTTAGCCAGGCCAGTTTTGCTTGTTTTCCAGCTCCATAGTGGGTGCAAAACTGGCAAACACGCCAGTTTGATATGCCCATAGGAACTGGCCTAAGATCAAAACTTTTGAGATAATAGTGGAGAAAATGGAACATAAATCACAAGGCTGGAAAGGTAAAGTGTTGCCTCAAATTAGCAAAATGGTTTTAAACAAATCAGTTTTGGCTAGTATGGCCACTTTCCAAATGGTTTGCTTTGTGTCACCAAAAAAACTAGTAAAATTGATGTTATTCAAAGGGACTTTTGGTAGGGGAAGGAATCTAATTTCAGAGTAAATTACCCAAAAGCATACAGTTGTCTTTGTAAACCAATGCACAAGGAGG
>NW_020642222.1:500-1000 GCF_003573695.1 Papaver somniferum
TCTACAAATATTTTAGGAAGAAATCTGCCTTTAGAGTTAAAACTTATACAACAAGTTCTTGGATCTAGAAATGTATCAGCAAAGGGTACAACTTGAATGGAACAAAACAACATATGAGAGGTACGAGATGAAAATAACATAAATATTTGGGAAGATAACTTGATACCAAGTTTTTCGAGACACTCTGCTTCAACACAAAAACAATTTCAATAACCATATAACAGTTATGGTTGATCTTATTGACCCAATCACAAAAAAGTGGAACATACCGCTGATAACCTCAATACTTGATACCAATATATATGGAAGAATCTATAATGTTATAATCTTTCTAAATAGGATAACTAATCCAACCAGAAAAATTAAGGTGGCTTTTGACAAACTCTGGGGATTTTACAGTCAAATTTATGTATGAAAAATTAAATGAAAACAGAATCAACTCTAGTAATCTAGATATGCCTGACACATTCTGGAAAAGTTTATGGAAATTAGATGTTTCT
>NW_020642223.1:0-357 GCF_003573695.1 Papaver somniferum
GCCAAGGGTTTGGCATGCCATTGGCGCATGGTGCGGCTAGCATGGTTGGGGCCAAGGCAAGGTGCGGTTGGCTTGGCATGGTGGGGCCAAGGGTTTGGCATGCCATTGACGCATGGTGCGGCTAGCATGGTTGGCATACCTTGTCGTGGTAGACGTGGCTGACATGGTTTGCCATTGGCATAGTGATGCGGCTGGCATGGTTGGCATGCCTTGGCGCGAAGATGTGGTTGGCATGGTTTGCCATTGGCACACTGGTGCGTCTGGAATGGTTGGCATGCCTTGGCACGGAGATGTGGTTGGCATGGTTTGTCATTGGCACAGTGGTGCGGCTGGCATGGTTGGCATGCCTTGGCGCGG
>NW_020642223.1:557-801 GCF_003573695.1 Papaver somniferum
GGGTGAGTAAATGGGAGGAGGTGGTAACCGGTCACGCCTGGAATTTATGTTCCATAAAAGAAAGCGTTTCACCATTACTCCCTGTATTTACTAACCGCCTCATCCTTATGACACTTTCTTATAACGGGCGTAGTGTACGCCGCACGCTGTAAACCGCCAAACCAATACCCAATGAGCATCCCCCAGTTTGTGACATGCGTTGATGTCTCGAATGTTTTCGTGGAAAACATGTAGCACGTTGTTG
>NW_020642224.1:0-339 GCF_003573695.1 Papaver somniferum
ATCTGTGTTTGCTTACCCTTCCAATTTAGAAAATTCTATTGTAAGCCTGAACGTAAAAGAGACGCACTAGGTAGATTTGTTAAAGAGAAACTTAGTAGTTCGAAGCGTCTCGATTACCTTAATCTAGAAATTCCGACTTTTGAAGAGTCTGTTTTTGAACGTCCTTTGACTGAGGAGAGAATCCATGTTGCTCCGATAGCGCCAGAAATGGCAACTTTGAAAGCTTTGTTGAATCCAACTAGGACTACCCGTCCTTCGTGTATTAAGTTAGCTGAAACGGAGGCACCCTATGAACTGAAACCTGGGACCTTACAGATGCTCCCAATCTTTTTAGGGAAA
>NW_020642224.1:350-585 GCF_003573695.1 Papaver somniferum
CGGGGTACCCTATGAACTGAAACCTGGGACCTTACAGATGCTCCCAATCTTTTTAGGGAAAGAAAATGAAATCCCTTATTACCATGTTAGGGATTTTGAGGAAATTTGTAGTAATCTAAGAATTAGAGGCTTAGATGATGATGCTTTGAAACTTAGGTTATTCTCATTTTCCCTGAAAGATAAGGCCAAGTCGTGGCTGTATAGTTTGGACTCCGAGTCAATTGAGACATATGAA
>NW_020642224.1:785-1000 GCF_003573695.1 Papaver somniferum
CGAAAAAACCCAGCAATGGGAAAATAGTAGGGCACCCCAGAAAACAATTCTTTTAAGTAGAGGAAACGTTAATAGGGTAGAAGGAGGCTATGAATCAGATGCCAAAATTGCTGCTATAGCATAAAGGTTAGAAGCCTTAGAAGTGGGCCAGACTAGTGGTCGAGTGGAGCCTTTTTGGGAAGGCCAGAATATTGAAGAGCAGGCCAATGCTCTTT
>NW_020642225.1:0-236 GCF_003573695.1 Papaver somniferum
TGTTTAGGTCCCTAAAATCAACACGGCACCTGATTTGGCCGCTCTTCTTTTTCACTGGAACCACGTTGGCCAACCAGGTGGGATGGTGGATTGGTGTGCTTGGGAACGACACACCAAAGACTTTCAAGTATACAAGGCCAAGTTTTAGTATAGAGAGTAAGCAAGGGATTAGTCCACAGGGAGTGGGAGCATACAAGAAATTTTCCTAAGCTAGCAATGGAGACAAGGCACTATGG
>NW_020642225.1:436-870 GCF_003573695.1 Papaver somniferum
GTCTACAGAAGATTCAACTATTCCTATGTCATGCTCATCTTCACAGAATAATTGTACGAATCCCATGTCAATATCAAAATCATATGAATTACAATGAGTATTAGAAAAAACAACATTCATGGAGGTCGAGGGCGAGAAGCCATATGTTATTGAACCAACAGGTTCCACAATATTTTCATGTTCTTCTAACAAATCATCATAATCATAATCATCATCATGGTAGCATGCATATTGGTCCTCATTAACAGTGGTGGTGTCATTAGTCGATTCATGTTCCTCTAAATTCTCTAAATTAGGTTCATATTCAACATTATTTACAAGAATGGGACTAGACACTTCATTAGGGACAACATACATTTCCTCATGAATTTCCTCCTTTTGTAGGTGAAGCAAAATCTGATCTAAATATGCATGAATTCGTGATGTAGATCTAT
>NW_020642226.1:0-593 GCF_003573695.1 Papaver somniferum
TCAGACAACAATGTATAAAACTATCCTACTGATGCTAACATAAGAACATAACATGAACATGAGCTTAATGAAAATTGTAACAATCACACAATCACATTCAAAACATGTTGGAGTTCTGAACAACAAATATTTAACAGTGCATTTGAATTGAAAATTGTGGAACTGAAAGATTGACAAACCCTAAAACTAACAGTTCATGGAAATGTAAATTACAAAATAAAACCTAAACTATTCCTATTGATGCTCTGGCTAATCCAGGCATCCCTTCTACAACACCCACACATCCCTAATAGTTGCAACATAAAAATATCAAAATCCCCAAAAATTAGGGTTTCACCTAAATCGAAATTAAATCATACCAACTCTCTGAAATTTGATTTTGATTTCGACCCATCCCTCTTGTGCGTCTCCTACATCTCCTGTTGCTTCCAATTTCATCTTTAACCTAACCTATTTCATCAACCCCTAAAACTAGGGTTTCAGAGAGAAAAAGATCGAGAGGTTGATGTAATAGGTAGATAGAGTGATGGGTGTTGGTTGTTAGAGTGATATGATGAAGGTGGTGGCGGTATGGAAGGTGCAGACGGAGTTGG
>NW_020642226.1:604-1357 GCF_003573695.1 Papaver somniferum
GATGGGTTTTAGGGTTGGTGTGTTATGATGAAGGATGGTGGTGGTTGAGAGGCTGCAGACGGAGTTGGTGGTATTGGCAGCGACGGCATGGGAGGGAATGGGTGAAGAAGATGGAAGAAGAAAGTTTGGATCGATAGTTTTAGGGTTAAGGCATGTTTGGATAATGGGTATAGAATTGGGTATTAGGGTGTTGAGCGGTTTCATCAAGTTTCGATGCTTCGCAAAGCTGAGCCGTGGGATGCGTAAATGATAGATTGATCTAACGGCTACAAGTGAAGAGACTGGTATCGACCGTCGGATTTCTAATACAACGAAACTGACGGCTCAAGATGGAGTTAGGTGCTGTAGTGTTAGACAGGAGCTTCAGACTTTGATGTACTGGCGATGCTGCGACCATTGGATTCAGATGTGATCCAATCTGACGGCTGGCGAAGGAGACCTGTATGGATATTGGAAATGGGTTTGGGTGAGGGTTTTGGGCCTTGGGTATGCCAAGCCCATATATTCTTTAAGGACAATTCTTCCTCTTCAAGCCCACTTCCAGTTGATCCGGCTCTTGCAAACATCATTCTTCGCTGCCTTTCTGCGGGAGTCTTTGCCGTTTCTTTGTTCTTTTCGCTCGGTGAGTTAACTAGGCTCTATTTAGTACCTAAAAATGCAAAATTAATTAAGAAAAGTATTTATTCTTGAAAACAATGAAAATACAGAATATGGGATAAAATGTAGAATTAATGCACAAAAGATGAGTTAAAT
>NW_020642226.1:1368-2000 GCF_003573695.1 Papaver somniferum
AAAAATATTTATTCTTGAAAACAATGAAAATACAGAATATGGGATAAAATGTAGAATTAATGCACAAAAGATGAGTTAAATGCCAAGAAAAATATATAGAAATATGCACTTTTTAGCACTCATCAATAGTCGCACTATGGACATCAATATCCGGAGTCAAAACTAATCACATGGATAGATCAAGAAGATGGATATAGAAAAACATGGATGGTTTTGATATTTACTAGGTGAATGGTGTTTCTCATATCTGTCTGAAGGCCTCCGCCAAAATGAACCTATACTAATGGACTGAGATACTAGTATGACTAATATCAACACACTGGCATATACAAGGGAACCAGTGATTGATAATCCTAACTCTAGGTCAACACAATTGGCATATACAAGGGTTCCAGTGGTCGACTTTATTGAATTTATTCCAGTTGGTCTGATGGTCTGGTCTCTTTTTTTTTTTGGTATCTCAATCACTCTAATTCACCCTAGCATTGGTAACAACTTGAATCGTGAGCCCCACCTAATCATTTAGAGAAACATAGTTTAAAAACAAAACAAAATAAAAACAGAAGTGAAAAGGACTCAACGAGATATGGTGAAACTATCATGTTATTTCTAACACCTGAGCTCTGTGCTTT
>NW_020642227.1:0-468 GCF_003573695.1 Papaver somniferum
TGCGGTAATGGAGTGTTGAAACTGTCTTTTGGAAACATGACTGTAGAATTGAATGCGTTTAATGTTAGTCAACAACATGTGAGTCTTGATGATGAAGATGTACATGAGATTAATATGATGGAGAGTTTGATACAAGATTCACTGACTAGCATTTTATCAATAGATCCCTTGCAAGCATGTCTGGAAGAAGTTAACTTGGAGTTGTATGATGATGAATACATTGGTGAAGTCCAATCTTTGCTCGAATCTGTACCTCATATGGACATCACTGAATGGCAGATTAAAGTGGAACAACTCCCACTTTCTGAGAAGTCTGTTATATCTTCGGATGAGTCTCCTAAGGCCAAACAGGAATTGAAACCATTACCTGATACTTTGAAGTATGCATTTCTAGGTCCTTATGATACTTTACCTGTTATCATTTCTTCACGATTAAACATAGAACAGGAAAACAAGCTTTTAGGAGTA
>NW_020642227.1:479-1000 GCF_003573695.1 Papaver somniferum
CTTACCTGTTACCATTTCTTCACGATTAAACATAGAACTGGAAAACAAGCTCTTAGCAGTACTTAAGGAGCAGAAAGAAGCCTTAGGATGGACCATCTCAGATCTCAAAGGAATAAGTCCCACCATTTGCATGCACCATATTAATCTTGAAGAGAATGCCAAACCATCTAGGTAAATGCAAAGGAGACTTAATCCTAACATGAGAGATGTTGTTAAGAGTGATATCTTGAAACTACTTGATGCGGGTATCATATATCCGATTTCAGATAGTAAATGGGTGAGTCCCATTCAAGTTGTGCCTAAGAAGTCAGGCATTACTGTAGTTCAGAACGCAAAGAATGAGTTAGTCCCTTCACGTACAACCACATGATGACGAGTATGTATCGACTACAGGAAGTTGCACACAGTAACAAGAAAAGATCATTTACCCCTTCCTTTCATAGACCAAATTCTAGAACGTGTGTCTGGACACAGTCACTACTGTTTTCTAGATGGCTTTTCCGGTTATAACCAAATTCACA
>NW_020642228.1:0-1000 GCF_003573695.1 Papaver somniferum
TCTTTTGTTTCTCCTGTTTTTGTTACTGCATTCACTGCCTTGTTTTCCCTGCTGAGCACCTGCTGCTGTGCACTGCTTCTGCTGCTGCTGAAGCCACTGCTGCTGCTGCAACTGAGCTTGGCTCAGCAAAGACTACAGTTCAGGTTAAGGCCTAAGGCCTGTCACTGTCAAGCCCAGATCCTCATACAAGCCAACTGAGCCCAAAGCTCACTTCAACACTGAGCCCAAGTTCAGTTCATTGAAACCAAAGGCTAAAAGCCCAGGTTCATAGCTAAAAAGCCTAGCTCCAGCTAAGGCCCAAATCATACCAAAAGCCCAGGTTTAATCCCAAGCTCAGTTCACTACACTGAGCCCAAGCCTAAGTTTAAGGCCAAAGCCTAGTTCACAGTTCATTCCAAAATCATTCAAAGGCCCAAGGCCTAAAGCACTTCATCATTCCAATAAACCCATTAAGCCCAATTTACTCAAAGGGTATTCAAAGCCCAACAGTTCCAAAAGGTATTCATAACCCATTGGTGCCACACCCCTTTGATACCTAAAGCCCAATTGCCAACTAGAACCCAAAATAGCTAAACACTCCAAACACACCCAGTCTCTGTGGATCGACCCGTACTTGCACGAGCTACAACTGACGACCGTGCACTTGCGGTATTACTGTAGGCCCGTGTTTCATTACGCTTAATTTTTACACATCTCCGGGCCCACCAAGTTTTTGGCGCCGTTGCCGGGGACCATTTTGCATTTAAATATAATATCTTTGAGGCCTACCAAGTTTTTGGCGCCGCTGCCGGGGATTGGTGCTGTGTTTTTCTTGTAGTTTTATTAGCTATTTTTGCATTTCACTGCATAGCATTTGCATCTGCATCTGCTTCACTTCATTTGCTGTTGGACCTGCTGTTCTGAACCTGTTTTTCCTCTGCTGGGACGCCACCAAGGAAAAGAACCAAAGCCCAACTGGGTTTTTGCAACAATATCAGAGCAGCTGGGCTGTGCTTAAAAG
>NW_020642229.1:0-157 GCF_003573695.1 Papaver somniferum
ATCTACTGTCATCTAAAGTCTGGAACTTATTTCTAGTTGGAATGTCGAAACTGACTTGTGATATGGGAACCACTCCTACACTTCCATTGTTCACAAATCCAGATTCTTCATTGTCTACCTCACATAATAGCATAAGGTCTCCGACTGCCATCCCATG
>NW_020642229.1:168-298 GCF_003573695.1 Papaver somniferum
TTTAGTAACTAAATGTATATTACAGAAAAAAGAGAATGCACAGGAAGGTGTTGTTGAGGTGGAGAATAAATTTTTTCACAGAAAGATTTGGAAGCAGAAGGAGAAGAAACAACCACTGCAAGTTGGTTTT
>NW_020642229.1:309-505 GCF_003573695.1 Papaver somniferum
CTGCAACAGCTACCCGACCATCACTCGTACTTTCATTTGTCTTTTGTTTGTAAGACAATGTTCTTTCAGCACGATTTTCCTGAGTCGAAACAACCGAGTGTGTTGTCTCCACCCTGACCTATTTTGTTCCAATAAAAGCGGGGGAATCATTTTTTGAATTTAATATTTTCTGCAAATTTTCAAACTCCAACAATAA
>NW_020642229.1:516-811 GCF_003573695.1 Papaver somniferum
CAAGATCTCAAGAGGTAGTGGATAAGATTTTAAGTGATGATGAGGAAGTTAATTTGGCTTAGACACAACTGTTGAAGAAAATGATAATCCTGAAAGGGGAGGTGAAGATTGTACATTCTCTCCTGATGAGTTTCCATCATTATCTACAAAGAGCTTACTTAGAGTATCAAGTAGTATACCATCTATGTTGCCTTTTGAAAATACACAAAGTCAAGTGGTAACTCATATCACCGGTTTACAGAATTCTTCATCATTATAGTTTGGTGCCCTAGAATCTTTTGTATATGCAAGCAAA
>NW_020642229.1:822-983 GCF_003573695.1 Papaver somniferum
ATCCCATTCAATATAAACGGCCCAAGCTTGGTCACCTTCTTCAACCATTAGAATCGCCGGTATTTCAGCAAACCCTCCCTTGACTGAGATTCTAAAGAATTTCAAATTCTCATTCCTCAATGTGCAATCGGCGATCTCCAACATGCCTCCTAATGAATTGC
>NW_020642230.1:0-390 GCF_003573695.1 Papaver somniferum
AACTTCAACTTCAAATGATAATGAAATTATTTACATTTCGTGTATGATGCAAGAACTTTTTTATCAGAACTTGTATGATGCAAGAACTTGTCTAGGCATGGATATATCTTTTTTAGAGACGGTGCAAGCTCTATATTGTTGGAAGGTCATGAGCATGATCATGTTTGCGTTAACAATTTCCAATCTATGGAAACAATTCAATCCATTAATCCTTTCAAAAGCGTTAAAATACATAGTTCATCCTAAAGAAGATCACTTGGACCCATGAATCCTGAAACCTATAACATGACAAATGGCTAATGATTAAGATTTGTAATCCAAAGCCTATTCTAACTTAACCGGAGGCATCAAGTGTGTCATGCGCTTCGTAGTTTTCGATGAACTTCATAT
>NW_020642231.1:0-470 GCF_003573695.1 Papaver somniferum
GGGCTTCAAAAGGCCGTTTTTGTCGTTTTAGGAAAGTTCTTGTTTTCTTCATAAACTGTTTTTTGGATCAAGGGTGAGTTGGAACGGTGTGGAAGATAAGTTAGCTGCATCATGCTCCACGAGCATGCTTGAAAGGGCAGATGGACGTGTATTTTCCTAGCTTTAAGGCCCGGACCGTAGCTTCATCATGGCGCACCGGGGGAGTTACGGCCTACGGGCAACGCGCCGAAGGCGTAATTTTTCGGTCCGTCACAGTTGGTACCAGAAGAAGGTTCCTAGAAAACACTAGGGAGTGTGCGGAGTGGACTCGTCAAACGAGTATTTTTCCTTCAAAGGGAAATAAAGTCAGAGAGTACGCCAACTTTTCCACGGAAAAGAGTTTGTAACTTCTATACCAGTTACTATGCGAAGCGAGTTGAGCTTGTTTGAGTGTTGTGAGTTTGCCTGGCCTAAGTGGCACTCCGCTTACG
>NW_020642231.1:481-709 GCF_003573695.1 Papaver somniferum
TACTATGCGAAGCGAGTTGAGCTTGTTTGAGTGTTGTGAGTTTGCCTGGCCTAAGTGGCACCCCACTTACGAGTGGATATCCGGAAGACCGTCTGGGACGGTGGTTAGACAATGGGAGTGATCATCCCCACACGTTGGAAACTGGCCAACAGTGTGCGTTGTCAGGCCCGACTAGCATCCCACTTACGAGTGGCAACCTGGATAACCGTCAGGGACGCTGTGCAACTG
>NW_020642231.1:720-1000 GCF_003573695.1 Papaver somniferum
GACGGTGTGCAAATGGAAATTGTTCCATACAGTATTGGGTTAAAATATTGTCATTTCGATGACATCTTTAAACTTGTGAACTTTAGGGATTCCTGGGTGGTAGTATGGGATGCCATCTAGGATACCTGGTCAAGATATCCTCTTGGCACTGGCCAATTGCGATTCTTGGTATTGTTGTGGGAACTTTTGGATTCCTGGGCATGCGGTATGGGACGGTTGCTCAGAAGGTCTAAACTATTGTTAACGATAACTTGAAGAAACCCGTGATTTCTGAGCATTT
>NW_020642232.1:0-487 GCF_003573695.1 Papaver somniferum
AACAAACTCTTTGATTGTCGTAGGTAAAACCATTACGCGTCATCCAAAGCTCAGATCTTATCACCAAAATAGCTTGTAACCATAGGTCCTTAACCATCCTGCTCTTATTCTTGGCAGCTCTATAAGAAGTTATAAGATTTTGATGAGGGAGAAGACCATATACATCATAAATCCAATTCCAACCTCTCATTGCAAAGTTGCAAGACCACAAGATGGGCTCCAACGTCTCCTGTTGATTGTTACACAAACAACACTTACTAACAACTTGGTGTTTAAATCTACTTCTTACCTTGTCCAACGTTTCACACGCTTCCCTTAAGAGATTCCATTTCCTAGCTGCTAAAGCAGGATGTACAGTCGGCCTCCACAACAGATTAGTCCCCTCCAAAGCTGGATACTTACATCTAGCCAAATCCTTGGTCGATCGGACGGTAAAAAAAACCTTGTAATCTGGCTTCCACATTTTGTAGTCATCACGCCCCCCCCC
>NW_020642232.1:554-1000 GCF_003573695.1 Papaver somniferum
CCCCCCCCCCCCCCCCCCCCCCCCCGGAATAGGTAGATTAGTTAAGTCCACCCCAACAACTAACAGATTCTAACGCATAATACCAGTGAAAACCCACGCCCCATTATGAATAAAATCACTGAAATATATGTTACGATCCAAATTCTCCTGCCCAATCATATCAGCAATACAAATATCACTACACCATGCATCAAAGTACAGAGAAGTAGTCCTTCCATTACCGACCAACACCCTAGAATTGAACTGAACTTCACCGTGCACCCATTTAAAACCCGTAAAAATGGAAGATTTAGTGTAACCCACTAACTGACCATTGCGACCATAAAACTCAGCACAAAGATAATGAGCCCAAACCTTTTTAGAGTTACAAATATTCTACCACAACTTCATAAGCATGGCTTTATTCATAACACGTATTTATGTAATCCCAAGACCACCTTCATTAT
>NW_020642233.1:0-392 GCF_003573695.1 Papaver somniferum
ATAATCACCCCCGAACTTAGAGTTTTGGGTGTCTCTAGTCAAATCCTCGTCCTTTTGAATAGGTGAATAATTATTAAAATTATTTGGATTTGAACTAGAAATAATATTATCATCGTAAAGTTTAATTGGAGTAACAAATTCCTGATCACTATGCCTACATATTTCAAATTCTTCATCAACATTATCCTCATCATAATCATCATTATAATAACATGAAAATGGTTGAACCTCATCTAAACAAGTAGTGTAACCAATTTTATCCTCGTCATCCTGTTTATGCAAATAACTATCCTCATTTTCAAGGGTATTATTGGAGACACTGTATTGAAAATTAAGATTATTCCGAGCAATTTTTTCGTTCGTCTCAGCTATCAGCTTGAGGGATTCCTCTA
>NW_020642233.1:524-772 GCF_003573695.1 Papaver somniferum
TATTGAAAATTAAGATTATTTCGAGCAATTCTTTCGTTCGTCTCAGCTATCAGCTTGAGGGATTCCTCTATAGAAAGTTTTCTTTCGTCATAAACTAAGTTATTCATCTCAGCTATCCTACGTGTCGACTCTTCTAATTTCTTGAGAGACTCTTCTAAAGAAGAAAAATAAGAATTTTGCTCATATGACCGGTGCGTATGTGGATAGTAATTGGGCTCACCATGGTATGGACCATAATCTTCAAAAGG
>NW_020642233.1:828-1000 GCF_003573695.1 Papaver somniferum
AGAAATATAAGAATTTTGCTCATATGACCGGTGCGTATGTGGATAGTAATTGGGCTCACCATGGTATGGACCATAATCTTCAAAAGGATGATGTTCCCAACCACTATTCACACTATGGTCAAAGTAGTAACGTCCATTTGGAAATTCAGTCGGATATTCATTGTATTGGCTA
>NW_020642234.1:0-502 GCF_003573695.1 Papaver somniferum
AGAAATGTCACTTCATGGTTCGTTCAGGAATTGTTTTAGGGCATATCGTATCTTCTAAGGGTATAGAAGTACATAAAGCCAAAGTTGACCTTATTAAGACTTTACAGGTCCCAAAAACCGTAAGAGATATTAGGTCATTCTTAAGGCATGCAAGTTTTTATCATCGATTCATTAAGGATTTTAGCCTAATTTCTAAACCTCTTTGCAATTTGCTTGAAAAAGATGTTAAGTTTGTCTTTGATGATACTTGTTTAGAGGCTTTTTAGAATCTTAAGAATTTACTCACTACCGCCCCCGTAGTCCAGGCACCCAACTGGAACCTACCCTTTGAGATCATGTGTGATGCTTCATATTATGCTATTGGTGTTGTGCTAGGTCAGCGAGAAAACAAATTACTTCATGTGATTTACTATGCTAGCAAAACTCTGAATGATGCCCAGTTGAACTATACCACTACCGAGAAGGAACTGTTAGCCATTGTGTTTGCCTTAGACAAGTTTAG
>NW_020642234.1:513-970 GCF_003573695.1 Papaver somniferum
ATATACCACTACCGAGAAGGAAATGTTAGCCATTGTGTTTGCCTTAGACAAGTTTAGACCCTATCTCTTAGGTTCTAAGATCATCATATATACTAATCATGCTGATTTGAAATATCTTTTGTCTAAGAAGGATACAAAACCTAGATTGATTAGGTGGATCCTTTTGTTGCAAGAGTTTTCTCCAGACATTAGAGACAAAAAGGGTGCTGAAAATGTTGTAGCAGACCACTTGTCTAGGCTAGTTGTTAGTTCCCCTGATGATTCCCTTCCTATAAGGGTTACCCAATTACCTTGGTATGCGAATATAGTGAACTATCTTGTTACTGGTCGAATGCCCCAACATTGGGGTAAACAAGATCGTTTTAGGTTTTTAGCTGAGATTAAGCACTTCTTTTGGGATGATCCTTATTTCTTTAAGTATTTTCCAGACCAGATTATTAGGAGATGTATACCTGAG
>NW_020642235.1:0-668 GCF_003573695.1 Papaver somniferum
GGTTTATCTTTGTGATAGATTTGATTGATTAGCTGATTAAATCAGAATCAATAAAACTCATTGTGATTCAAAGTTGCAAAATATTGACAATTACTTTGCTAATTTTTATTGGATAGATCTAAGAACCTGACAAAGGAGTTTATTGGGATAAACGGAAGATCCTTTTGTCAAACTCATATCACTTGGTTGAAAAGAGTTGTTACCGAACAGATTTGTTGTTCCTAAACTGTTTGGAATACGAACCAAAGGAATTGTTCCAACTGCGTGACTTATTGCAAGTTGGAGGCGAAAGGATACATACGGAACTAGGTGAACTATAGGTTTAGTTGCTTGGTCTCAACTGTACGAAGTTGGTTTAGATTTTGTATAGCGGCTTAATCCTGAGAGTATTCAATTCTGGACAAGGTCCCGGGATTTTTATGCATTTGCGGATTTCCTCGTTAAGAAAATCTTGTTGTGTCTTTTACTTTTCTATTTCCGAAATTATAATTATTTTATTATAGCAAACGTTAATTCCTATTTACTTGATAGCAATCCTATTGTGTTTGGTTAAGTCTGAACCTTTTATCAAGTAAACATACTTCGTTGTTGTATTGTCTCGATCTTGTATCCATAGTCAATCACACAAGTTATCTTGATGTCGTATTGTCTCGATCTCGTATTCATAG
>NW_020642235.1:679-1000 GCF_003573695.1 Papaver somniferum
CATAGTCAATCACACAAGTTATCTTGTTGTCGTATTGTCTCGATCTCGTATCCATAGACGATCACACGAAGTGTGAACCGATTAGTTGTATTGTCTCGACTCAGTCCATAGACAATCACTTTCGGAGAAAGGACTTATAGGTGGAAAAGTTTTAGATTGAGGTATATTTGGGTACCCTCGTCTTTTCAGTCTTCAAACTATCTTCTACATGAATAACACTTGTGAAATTGATCATGTTTTTCAAACACCATAAAAATTCTCAACCACTATTGACGACTCCTTACAGACTCCACCATTGATCACTAAGAAAACCATCCATAA
>NW_020642236.1:0-297 GCF_003573695.1 Papaver somniferum
TCTGGAAATAGTTAACCAGAATAGTCGATGGAGTCAACCAGCTCCACATATTACAGATGCAAAATTTCAAATCCTCTAAAGTTGAAAACGATGTAACCTCATATGCAAAATGATATTGCTTATGGTATACATGAGAATAGATGGAGAAGTCTGGTTTGGGAGCAACGTCAGACATGTTAACCCTGTAAATGATCAAAAAATTAACTAAGTCTCTGAATGGATATAAGTTATACATATTGATATGTATTGGCATCTACTGTATTGCATGATACATACTAAGAGCGCAGGCTATATGTA
>NW_020642236.1:497-732 GCF_003573695.1 Papaver somniferum
TGGAAAGCTCGTTTTAATTCACGAGCTCAAAACAGAGCAACGTGAACTGAACACGAGCTCAATCGTGTTTCTGCTATGCATGGAGTGATGTGGAGGCGCGGGAAAGCTTCTGAGGCGTGGAGAAGCTGATCAGGAGCGTACAGGGAGTGAGTTAACGTGTGGAGAATCTAAATTTGGTAATTATTCCTATTTCTGGGCAGCGAGCAATTAGAGGATTAATGGGAAATTATACGCA
>NW_020642236.1:743-1000 GCF_003573695.1 Papaver somniferum
TGCTTAATAATAATTTCTGAAATATTATTTATAACCAATCAACTTGAAGTAATAGTGAATCCTGAGCCTTAATCTTTCTAAAATCTTGACATTACTATTAATTTCCTTCATTTATTTATTTGTTTAAATCGTAAAAAAAAAAGAGTTACCTTCACAAGTTCGAAAAGAACCTAGTTTTCACCACTATCTACAACAACATTTGAGTTACACCAAATTTTTGGAGCCGCCGACGCGGACCTGTGCTTAGGTAGAATTTT
>NW_020642237.1:0-283 GCF_003573695.1 Papaver somniferum
AATCTAAGTGGAGCCATCATGCTTTTTGTTTGCTAGAAATCTTTAGGTTTGTTTTGGTGGAGTCGAGTCGGCCTTGTTTGTGGTTGTGTAGAATTCCCTTGCAATTAAGAATGTTGAACTGTTATGCTAGAAGCCAATACAATGAGTATCGACCTGAATTTCAATATGGACATCATCAGTTTTATGACCATGGTGGGAATAGTAGTTGGGAACGCCAACCTTTTCAAGGTTATGGTTCATATCATAGTGAGCCCAATTACTATCCACACACGAATTGGTCTTA
>NW_020642237.1:483-863 GCF_003573695.1 Papaver somniferum
TATGGTTCGAGTTGACCAATCCTTTTCTAAGTCTGGCTGAAGACTTTAAACTTAGCACTTCTTGGGAGGTAACCCAATCTCATGCAACATGGTAATATCTTTCCTTAACTCTTTTTCTTCAGGTGGTAACAGTTTCTCCTTGTTCATGCTTTTAATTTTATCTTTAGAACATTGAGGACAATGTTAGATTTAAGTTTGGGGGTGGGGAAGAATATTTTTGTTAGTTTTAAGTTGCAATAAATAAACTCCAGAGCCTAGAAATTTACGCCTATTAAGGATAGCACTAACCAATCTAAGTGGATGGAAACATTTTTGTTTTAGGAGCTGAGGAACCAATCTGACTAGATGGAAACATCTATAGAGTCTATTCATAAAAGCAC
>NW_020642238.1:0-450 GCF_003573695.1 Papaver somniferum
AAACACACATTTTCTCGTATTTTAGATTGAGAAAACAACCCCTTCATGGATTAAGTAAAAACCATAGTAGATAAATCTAATATTAAGAGATGCATTCTTCAACTCTCCATGGTTGATGGTTGTTCCAAAGACGTAAGCCTTCATCTAGTTTGTTTTAATGAAATCTTATCTACATAAGGAAAAAAATATCTCATCTAAGTACGTAAAATTTGTTTAAAAAAGGTTCTTTTTTTACCAAAAAAACTTTAAAGTAACAACGTAAAGAGAATGTAAAACTAATGGCAACTGCAAGATGAAACTTAGCTTATATAAAGACAACTCTCTTTATTGATGTTTAGAAAATCTCTCAAAACTAAACACAAGATCTAATGTTGCTCATATGATCAACCACAACTTTGGTGATCATATATATATAGAACTATGAATTCCTTTTCCTAGTCCTATTACCTT
>NW_020642238.1:461-1000 GCF_003573695.1 Papaver somniferum
TCTAATCTTGCTCATATGATCAACCACAACTTTGGTGATCATATATATATAGAACTATGAATTCCTTTTCCTAGTCCTATTACCTTATTACATGTCTTTCCTTTTCTTAGAACTAGATGACTTCTAATTCCCTTAGGATTACATCAATTTCCTAATCTTGTCCTAACCAGCTTGTTAGTGACTTCTATGTTGAAGTTTAACCAACATTCTCCCCGTTAAGCTTCAACCTTACCCGTGACATATCTTGTACTCCAATCAGTTGTCTCATTTCTTCAAACTTGATCCGAGCTAATGCCTTTGTCAATATATCTGCTTTCTGCTCAGTTCCAGGTATGTGTTCTACGTTAATGACCTCCTTCTCGATGCATTATCGTATGAAATGATACTTTTTGTGAATGTGTTTCGTCTTCCCATGAAACACTGGATTTTTAGTGAGTGCAATTGCAGACTTATTATCAATCTTGATGAGAACTTTTTCAGGTTCTCTTCCTTTGATTTCACCCAACAGTTCTTGAAGCCATATTGATTGTTTAGCTGCT
>NW_020642239.1:0-410 GCF_003573695.1 Papaver somniferum
AGAAATCTTCTTTGTTCTTTAAATCTTCTTAGATCTTCAACAAACACCTGCACACAATCAACTTGAATCTCTTGTGATCAATCATACACAGAACGGAGTATGTTAACGATGGATTATCACAAGACGTCTTTAGATATACAAATAGTCTAAATATCCCCGTCGATACTTCGAGAGTGAATATTATATCAAAAGAGAAGATTCTCAAGCATAAACAAACTAGGTGCAATCAAAGTTCAACAACCGTTAGTCAATCAAATCAATCGAAAACTAATAATAAACTGTAATTATCTAGTTTCCCACCAACGGTACTTGTATATCTTCCCAATCCCAACAAAGTATTTAAAACGAGCAGTCGTAAAAGATTTCGCCTAATTATGGCACTTTCTCCGAATAGACGGCTCCACCAGTAA
>NW_020642239.1:421-1000 GCF_003573695.1 Papaver somniferum
TTTAAAACGAGCGGTCGTAAGAGATTTCGCCTAATTAGGGTACTTTCCTCTCCGAATAGACGGCTCCACCAGTAACAACACAACTAGGTAGTTTTGCTGGCTCTGAGGATTAGTTTGCTCGAAATGCAAACTTCAATATTTATAGACCAAGGAAGTTTGGACACCAAGGAATTTCCAAAACCGAATATTCTCAAAGATATGCAATAAACCCAAAATTGGTTTTCATAATTCCTGGAAATGTTCTGTCCAAATATTGACCGAAATCTAAGTAGAAAACCTCCAACTAGTAAATACACATTACCAATTTTTATTTTCTAAAGATATGCATTTAATTGCTGGAAATTAAAAGCATACAAAATTATAAACCTTAATTAAAAGATTCTCAATGTATTTCCATCCGAGATTCTCCTTTAGTTATTGAGGAATGTCTTTGAACAATAATGGATAAGAATTAATGCACGTGTTCAAAGTATGTCGACATCTTTACTTTGTAAATCCTCTTTCATATTTACAATCTTGGAACCGATGTGCCACACTTCCAAACGAGTTTAGAATTGATTCATCTGATTTCCAAGAACT
>NW_020642240.1:0-492 GCF_003573695.1 Papaver somniferum
CATCCATCTTCAGATCACCTTGAATAAGCGGAAGACACGAATCCTCACCGCTATTCATTAAAAGGACAAGAGTAATATCCATAACTGAATTATCTAGTGCAGGTTAAGCAGTGGATTCGACTGCCCTAGTGCTTTCTAATTGCATTCTAATATTGTTTGTGTATTATAATGATTCATCTAGCCGTATCGGCAAACAAAACCCCCTATTTGTGTTACTTCTTGTTCTGAAATCAGTTGTGGTGAGACCATAGATTCAACTACACACACCAAGTCCCTGAGGACAAACCCCTTCTTACCTCACTCTCTACAACTGACCCTGTATACTTGCAGGTCTAAGTTGTAGGTTCTTTTAAAACCAAACCAAGTTTTTGGCGCCGCTGCCGGGGACTCGGTAGCGGTGTAGTTGAATTCTTTTTCAGTTTTACTATTCTGTTTTAGCATATTTTCTGTATATATGATTGCATCTTGTTGTTAGTGTCATCAGTTGCATCT
>NW_020642240.1:503-972 GCF_003573695.1 Papaver somniferum
TCTGTTTTAGCATATTTTCTGTATATATGATTGCATCTTGTTGTTACTGTCAGTTTTTAGACCATCTTCTGTAACTGTCATCAGCTGCATCTTCATAACTTGTCATCTTCATACCAGCTGCATTGTCAGCTGCATCTTGTTAAACTGCATTCTCATACTAGTTCTGTATATTTGCTAGTTTAGTATCTGTAACTGCATCATTTTCCCTTTTTCATCTATAGCTTGTTTATAGTTAGCTGTACCTGCATTTTTTTTTGTAATTATGCATAAACATCTAGCATATTGTGACATATAGTAATTTAGCAGTAAACTGCATCATTTAGCTGTAATATTAGATTTAATCTTGCTGTGAGCATCTGTAGTTTTTGCACCTGTAACTTAGTTTCAACTGTGTCCTGTAACCATCTCAGTGCATACTAGTTCTGCATAATAGTTTTGTGCACTTGCATCTTTTGTTTAGTTTAACTTG
>NW_020642241.1:0-1686 GCF_003573695.1 Papaver somniferum
GGTCTAGTGTATAGAACAGGGCAAGCAGGGTCGAACCACAGAGATTTGAGTGTGTGTGAAGCTTCCTAAGCTATTTCTCTAAGTAACAGTGACAGGGCAGTGAACAAAGAGGTTACAGTGAAACAATGGCAGTGATAAGCAAAAGATGACAGTGAAACTAAAACAGTGAAATAACCAAAGCTATAAGCTAAGGGCAGATGAGGGCAGTGCACTATATCCAGTGCACAGCAGAAGTGGAGTTGCACAAAATAAACTAATAGTGACAAACACTTAAGAAAGCAGTAAACCAATGCAGAGAGAAAGTTATAGAAATTGACTGTAAAATGAGATTGGAGTTACTAAGGCAGCTGAGTTCACCATGTGCTTATATCAAACAATGCAGTCAAGGTTGAAATGGAATTCCTAAGCATACATCTAGAATGAGATGAAGAACAGCTTGCTTCCTGATATGCCCCTAGAATTGATTGTCTTTTGACAGAACAATCAATCACAAGCATGCCAATGCACTGAGCACTTCTCATTGCTCAAATAAAATTGCTAGAAGATCTCTATCCTAACCATGCATCATCTAACATTACACTAGGCTTCATCAGAGCCCTAGTTCAGTGCAATTTAGCTCATGTCCAACACTTTACTAACAACATACAAATGTAAAGCTAACATAACTTCCAACCAAAAATTCAACTGATAACCAATATCACACATACACTGTTGCCAAAATGAAAATTTAGAATTAATGTAATCAAAATGTCCTGGCTAGCCAGAGAGCTTCTCTACCACCCACACATCATGTATTTATAGTTATTACATGGAAGTTATAATTCTACAAACCCTAATTGGGATAATCCCCAAATTTGAAAATTAGGGTTTTTAAAATTAATGAAAATTACTCACATGCTGACCAAATTAGCTCCAACCCATGCTTGTACGATGCCTTCTCTGCTTCCCTGTCGCTCCAATTGAGACCCTAGCTCGAGATTTCTTATCAACTTCATACCTAGGATGCAGAGATATGAGTTTGATAAGAACTCTAGGCTAGGGGGAAGGTAATGGTGGGTATGGGTCTCTGCGGTGTGGGAGATGGTGAGGAGCGGCTCGAGGAGAACTGAGATGGCCGGGGAAGGTGGTGGCAGGGTAGAGCAGGTGGTGGTGGTTCTGGAACTGGGGGTGGCAGAGAGTGGTCGATGATTTGGGAAGAAGGGGGTGTTTGGTAGAGGTGTAGGGTGTTTGGTGTTGTGGTGTGTAGCGGTTGCAGCGAGAGATGATGTTTCTCGATCTGATCCGTAGGATGTGACAATGGTAGGTAGATCCAACGATAAGATGTGAAGCTGCGGGTAGCGACCGTCGGATGGAGGAATGCAACGAAAAGGACGGCCCAAGATGGAGATGGGCGTTGCGATGTTCAGCGGGAGCTTCGGAGTTTGATGTGCGATGATGGAGCGACCGTAGGATGCTGAGATGCTTCGATCTGACGGCTGAAATCCGATACGGGCTTGGGTAGTGGAAATGGGTTTGAGAAAGGGTTTTGGGCCTTAGGTATGACAGGCCCATAACTTCTTTGAGAGCAATTCTTCCTTCTTGAGCCCATTTCTACCCTCTTGGTCTTGTGCACAACATTCTTCGCGGCTTCCTTGCGTAATTCCTCCCGGCTTTTCACTACTTTTCTGCTCTATTCCGCTCCGCAAT
>NW_020642242.1:0-417 GCF_003573695.1 Papaver somniferum
GTGAATGTTTATTTCTATAATTGTTCAAAGATATTCTTTAACATATAAGGGAAGAGAATCTCAAGATCGAAACATAAGTAAGTTAAGAATCTTTTAATTAAGGTTATTAATTTCATTTTGTAGGGAAATTACAGAATTAGTAATGTGCATTTACTAATTAGATTTTCCGAGAGATTTCGATCGTTATTTTTGGACAGAGCATTTCCAAGAATTATGGAAACCGAATTTTTGCTTTAGTGAGTATCTTAAGAATATTTTCGGTTTTGGAAATTCCTTGGTGTCCAAACTGGCTTGTCTATAAATACACGAAGTTTGCCTTTCTAGCAAACTAATCCTTCGTAACAACAGATTTACTCTTTTGTTGTTGTTATTGGTGTAGCCGCCTATCGGAGAGGAGAGTAATCTAATTAGGTGAAA
>NW_020642242.1:428-1000 GCF_003573695.1 Papaver somniferum
TTGTTACTGGTGTAGCCGCCTATCGGAGAGGAGAGTAATCTAATTAGGTGAAATATCTTACGGACGCTCAGTTTAAAGTCTTCTTTGGGATTAAGAAGCTCTAGCGCGACCTGTTGGTGGGAAACTAGATAATTGCGGTTTAACTTTGTTTTCGATTGATTTGATTGACTAGCGGTGGTTGAAATCTGATTGCACCTAGATTTTTTATTCTTGAGAATCTTCTCTTCTGATATAAGATTCACTCAAACTAGTTCAGAGTTTCGACAGGGATCTTAAGACTGTTGTTAGTTCTAAAGACGATCTTGTGATAATCCATTGTTAACAGACTCCGTTCTGTGCGTGATTGATCACAAGAGATTCAAGTGATTGTGTGCAGGTTTTTATTGAAGATTTAAGAAGATTTGAAGACAAAGAAGATATTGAAGATCTGACTTGGGTTTTACAATCTTTGGTGTGCACAATACTTGTTTCAGTAAAAGAGGATCCAATTAATAATCGATTTATCCTTGTGGTAGATTGGATTGATTAATTAAGTAGATCGGCATCAACACGGTTCATCGTATTAAAGGTGT
>NW_020642243.1:0-609 GCF_003573695.1 Papaver somniferum
TAAAGACAAAGTTCTAGGAATCGAAAATTGCAGCGGAAAAATTCTGCCCACTTTAGGCCCCTTCGCGATCACCTTCCCCGACACCTGATCCTGTACAACACAACCATTACGAGAAAAGTGCACATCACAGTTATTATCCACCATTTGACCAACTGAAATAAGGCTAGTAGATAATCCAGGGGAAATAAATACATGACGAAAAGAGGGTGTAACATCTCCAACAGCTGTAATTGGAAGTTTACTGCCATTAGCAATTTCAATATTTTGTGTACCAGTATACTCCCGTACATTGTGTAATAAATCAGATGAGCCAGTCATATGATTAGACGCTCCAGAATCAACAATCCAAGGAAAGGTAATTGACTTACTATTACCTTGAAGTCCAAGCGCAGAGAAAGCTGAAAGAATCATTTGTTGTATCATTTCTGGAGTAATTATTGACTGACTAACAGTAGAGGATGAAGCAACAGCTTGAAATGCTTGGGCTTTTCTATTTTCTGGACGTGTAGGACACTCTTTGATAATGTGGCCTTGTTGTTTGCAATAGTTGCAGAATTTCTTATTGCAATTGCGTGCAATATGCCCAAATTCTTTGCAACTATAGCATTG
>NW_020642243.1:620-1000 GCF_003573695.1 Papaver somniferum
TTTCTTATTGCAATTGCGTGCTATATGCCCAAACTCTTTGCAACTATAGCATTGTGATTGCCCTTTCCCTTGATTCCTCCCTTGAGCAGCATAGGCCAGATTGACCAAATCGGTCGTTTCTTTCTGCCCACTTATAGCAGCTTGTGTAGCCATCCTTTGTTCCTCACGCAATAATTCACCAACACATATATCTAATGAGGGAACCGGATTTCTGTTCAATAATCCAGCTCGCGCAGTCTCAAACTCTGGTCTCAATTTCATCAAGAATTGATCCCGCTTGGTTTCCTCATGCACTGCCTGAAGACCTTCCAACGTCTCTTGAGAGACTTTAGAATAAATAATACCAGAATACTCGCTCCAGAGGTTAATAAAATCAGAAT
>NW_020642244.1:0-368 GCF_003573695.1 Papaver somniferum
TGTTTCGACCCATACCCATGCGCGTGTACCAAGCACCAAGTCCGTGTCTACTTGAAATTATTTTTTGCAAGTTTTTAACTTGATAAATAATTTATTTAAGAGTTTTATTTATGGAAAAAAAATATATGTTTCGACCCATGCCCATGCGCATGTACCAAGCACCAAGTCCGTGTCTACTTGAAATTATTTTTTGCAAGTTTTTAACTTGATAAATATTTTATTTAAGAGTTTTATTTATGGAAAATTTCCTTTTTTGTGTTTAATTGTTTTACAAGAAACAAAACTCGTTTTATAAGAAAAAACCTAAACCTAACTTGATTTGCAAGTTAATTTTCCATAAATAAAACTCTTAAATAAATTATTTATAA
>NW_020642244.1:568-1000 GCF_003573695.1 Papaver somniferum
CTTTTCTTCATCTTCTTGCTTTTATTTTCGTGCGGCGTTTTACTTCCATCCCCGTTGCTGAGTTTAAGAGTGGGTAACTTGTATTGTGCTAATACAAGTTATATCGGGCAGTCTTATCCTGGACACATCTTCACACGTTGGGGTTTAGCATTACTTTAGAGTATACCCGCGAACTAATGTGTTAAGGACAGCTTGTTGAACCTGTGATTCTGCCCTCATCAATTTGTTCGTGGTAGAGTTGTTTGATACGGTTATATTTATCGTTTGATACATCTGACGTTTCTTCTATTGTTGCAAGACTCCAACAATTGATTTGTACGGAAATGCAATTTTTGCGTCTCAAGTGATGGACAAATATCCTGGGATGTGTGTTACCCGACCAGAGATCTTCAAACGACCTCACTAGTCTCTTGTTCAGCCAGAAGAGAAGTT
>NW_020642245.1:0-118 GCF_003573695.1 Papaver somniferum
TGTTATATTGGGAACTTCCTGGGGTTTTTACTATTACGCTTGACAATGTTAGTGCTAATGATTTAGCTATTGATTATCTAAGGGAGGATGGTCATTTAAAGGAGCAAGTGATTAGTTC
>NW_020642245.1:129-484 GCF_003573695.1 Papaver somniferum
ATGGTGTCTTCCAGGTTTGATTTCTTTTTGAAACTTTGTAGATCTGTTTTTTTTTTCAGATTCCTTTAAAAAAATTTTACTAGAAATGGAGATTTGGGGGTTTTGAATCTGCTATTGAAATTACTGATTAAGTTTTTTTTTTATTTTTTTGTTTTGTTTGATTTTTGTACCTTTATTCTTGATTTACAGGGACCTCTGCAAGTAGTTTGGTTGTGATTGTTGTCATGTTCATGTTTATGTGATTGTTGTCATGTTTATGATTTTAATTATGATATTAGGGTTTGTAAAATTGAAAAAAATTGGGGATTTCAAATTAAGGTCATTTAGGTTGATTTACACAGTGGGTTTTGCTTAA
>NW_020642245.1:627-1000 GCF_003573695.1 Papaver somniferum
ACAAAGGCAAGAAGAAGGCCCCTCCTCCGCCTCCTATACATGCTCCATATATGGAAGATTAGGACAATGCAAGATCATTTGGAAAAATTTTAAAGGTATTCTATGATTTGACTGTCAAGTTTTCTTACTGTACTCGTGTTACTTCACATGAGTTCTTGTTTAACGTAAGTGTCATTCATAGAACAATGAACACATGGGTAAAAAGTTCAGATCCATTTCTCTCTGGTATGGGCACTAAAATGCTAGACAAGTTTAATAAGTATTGGGGAGAATATGAGAAAATGAACACTCTCATGTTCATTGCTGTTTTGCTTGATCCACGTGAGAAAATGAAAGGTTTAAATTTTATTCTTGATACTTTAGATATCACGGG
>NW_020642246.1:0-446 GCF_003573695.1 Papaver somniferum
GCCCACGATTCAAGTTGTTACCAATGCTAGGGTGGATTAGAGTGATTGAGAAAGATAAAAAAAAAATGGTAGTTACCAAAAAGTTGAAAAAAACAATTATTATAAAAAAAAAATAAAAAATTGAAACCAGACTGTTTGACCAAAAGGAACAAATTCAATAAAGTCGACCACTGGTACCCTTGTATATGCCAGTTGTGTTGACCTAGAGTTAGGTTATCGACCACTGGTTCCCTTGTATATGCCAGTGTGTTGATAGTAGTCGGAATAATATCTCAATCCATTAGGATAGGTTCATTTTGGCGGAGGCCTTCAGACAGATATGGGAAACGCCGTTCACTTAGTAAACATCAAAACCATCTACGTTTTTCTATATCCATCTCTTAATCTTTCCATGTGATTAGTTTGACTCCGAATATGATGTCCATAGTGCAACTATCTGAGTAGAG
>NW_020642246.1:646-1000 GCF_003573695.1 Papaver somniferum
TGGGAAAGCTCAGAAACGCGTAAAACAAATTTGGGAAGCGATTATTGCCGTGACTGCCAAGAAAGGAAAAAGGGAATTTTGATGCGATTTGGGAAAGATTCAATGAACCTTTTGTGTATAAATAGGTTTCTTAGGGTCTCAAGAAGGGGTTACGAGGAGTTTGGGGTCGATAGGAGAGCTCAGGAGGCGAGAATCAGAGATTACAGGAAGCCTGTCTCTGCTGCTGCTGCTGAAGAACAAGCGTTGCAACGAAGAACAGAGTCTCAAATTCGCAACAGTGCTACAATATTCTCTTTGTAACAGCTGAACAGCCACATTTAGGTTCAGTTAGCCACACCTCCTGTAACAGTGAAC
>NW_020642247.1:0-194 GCF_003573695.1 Papaver somniferum
GAAACACGAAGGAATGATGAATCTATGCAAAATAGGAAGAAAAATAATAATAATAATAATATATTAGCAAAGGTGCTAGGGGACTGGGCT
The DNA here is from genome assembly GCF_003573695.1 of Papaver somniferum. Lineage (NCBI taxonomy): Eukaryota > Viridiplantae > Streptophyta > Magnoliopsida > Ranunculales > Papaveraceae > Papaver > Papaver somniferum. Next base: position 91 of record NW_020642247.1, read on the forward strand.
CACCGGACGGCCGGTCACGTCGTGGCCAGTCCCACGCCCAATTATATATTTTATTATTTTTCCCTGATCTCTTGAAAATCCCTTCACTTGAACAAATATCCTTC
>NW_020642247.1:394-695 GCF_003573695.1 Papaver somniferum
TTTGCAAATCAAGACTCAGCAATACAAGGACTCATCGTCCCATGAAGTCAGCAACTGACTCCACAATCACGAGACATCAATCGTGTCACATGGGGGATATTAACTAGGGTTTTGGTCTGGCGGTCTATGGCACGTGTGTTCATAAACACGACGAGGATGCGAGCAAGTCGTGCAATCAGTTGGAGGAGTTAGCAAAGTAGTGTGTGGAAAATTAACCAAGTCTATGCACGATGAGCAACTGGTTTTGACACGATTTCCCACTTCCCCATTCTTTGACTCCTGCAACTTTCACACTTCATGG
>NW_020642247.1:706-1000 GCF_003573695.1 Papaver somniferum
CGATTTCCCACTTCCCCATTCTTTGACTCCTGCAACTTTCACACTTCATGGGATCAAGGTATTTACAATTTTTGCAATACAAATAAGTCTCTGAATCATGATTGGAACATCAAGACAATCTCTCTTCAAGCAGACAACACGAGATTAACAACTCAACGACTGAGCAATTACTCTCAACAGAGCAAATTCAATCAATCAGAACTTATTTTATATCTTCACGCAGAATACCCAGCACACCTACAATCTTTGATCACCATTGATCTCACACATTTCTCATCTTCCCTCCTACACATC
>NW_020642248.1:0-248 GCF_003573695.1 Papaver somniferum
TCCGGCCCCGCTGAGGAGGATGAGGCTGCCCCCTTGATACGCAGTGTCTCGGTTAGTAGGAAAAAAATAACCTTCAAGCATATTGATCTCGAAATGTTCAAGGAAAAGCATGAGCTTCAAGCCTTCAGGGTTCGTTTCTATGCCCCTGAGGATGATATTACTTATGAGCTTATCTCAAAGTATGAGTTCGATGAATTTCATTTGTTAACGACGGTTGGAGCGTTCGAAGCTGGTCTTATGCTGCCGTT
>NW_020642248.1:448-670 GCF_003573695.1 Papaver somniferum
GGCCATCGCCGACGGGTATCAATATGGCTTTCCGCAGCAGCGTGTGTTGGAGGTAAATTTTCGTACATACTTTTTCGTGACGATCAAATGCTTCGGTGAAATAATGTTTTGTCATCTTGATATGTAGATGATGAGGAGTGAGCATTGTAACCACGTGCTGTATCAGTTCTTCAAAGAAAAATCTCTGAAGCTCGAGACTAAGATTCGTCACAGAGAAAAGGA
>NW_020642248.1:681-1000 GCF_003573695.1 Papaver somniferum
TTGTCATCTTGATGTGTAGATGATGAGGAGTGAGCATTGTAACCACGTGCTGTATCAGTTCTTCAAAGCGAAATCTCTGAAGCTCGAGGCTAAGCTTCGTCACCGAGAAAAGGAATTATCTGCGGCTGAGGTGGAAATAGAAGAACTGAAGAAAAGCCTTAAGGAGAAAGAAAAGCTGGGTGAAGCAGAGGCCGGTCTTCGTTCAGAGCTTGTTGTTGTGCGCGCTGAGTTAGAGCAAACTCGCATCCAAGTTTCCACTTTCACAGGTTTGGTTCTTTTCCCTCGCAGTATGTCGTCATTCTTCTATTTCTTAGTTGTT
>NW_020642249.1:0-546 GCF_003573695.1 Papaver somniferum
TCGTGGAAAACGTGTAGCAGGTTGCTATGTGTGGCAAGTCAAAGTCAGGAGACTTGCCGCGGGAGAATAGCATGTGATGCTATTAGGCTTATCTTGGCTGGTCTCCTAAGACTTGCCACAGGGCTGTCAATTCTGTGGCGAATTTAGACGGCTAAGATTGTGACCCATGAGAAATGGTGGCCATCGATTATGGCCACATTCTGTTGGCGCCTGATAATGACACAATGGCGTGGTTGGCATATTTTGTGCGTACCAGTGGCACGGTGGTGCAAGTAGCGCCTAACGTAGCCATGGCAGCTAGATTTTGGCATATTGCTGTTAGACCCAAATATTAGTTTTAGTTGCCACATCAATCCCAATGCTCTGGGTAGCATGATTTGGCTTGGTTGGCGTAGCAACTTCGCCTAAATTAGGGTTTGGCATGCCGAAACCCTAATTAGTGCGTGTGGTACGCGGCCGCGGCATTGTAACACTCTTTTGTAAAAGGCGCCATAGTCATGCCAAAGGAACTATAGTAAGGCCATAATGTGGAAAAAGCCACAGGAG
>NW_020642249.1:557-1000 GCF_003573695.1 Papaver somniferum
ACTCTTTTGTAAAAGGCGCCATAGTCATGCCAAAGGAACTATAGTAAGGCCATAATGTGGAAAAAGCCACAGGAGCAAGAATTCCTATGAGTGACTATAATATGGCGCCATTCCTAGGGTTTCCTGGGTCCCGCATGGCTCGTGGAATGCTGTGGGGCCCAAATTGGTGTAACTTGAGCCACAACTGGAAATTAGGTTTTTTGTTAATGCGCCTGAAGCAGAGTCGTGCTTCTGACTAGAAAACCCTAATTTAAGCACATCATGGCGTTGGCCACGAACAGGAGGTAGGTTAGCACGTAGGGCGCTATTTACAACACGTTGGCATGTTGCACGTTTGGCGTGGCGGAGTGGCATGTTGGCATGTCATTCAGCATATTGGCGCAAGATAGCACGTTTGGCATGTTGGCACGGTTTTTAGAATACCAATGGCTTTGTGACCATTT
>NW_020642250.1:0-329 GCF_003573695.1 Papaver somniferum
GGCTGTTCTTCGGGAATATAAGAACGGATTATCAATTGGTTCATGTTCACCTTGATTATTATCAAAAGACGGAACAAAAACTTTTAGGGTTTTTCTGTAGGAGACAAATTGATCCTTTGATATACTTGTCTGTGATAGACAGATTCGTTTATTGTTAAAGCCTGCGATTCTGGGTCGTAGCAACTCTTAGTTTTGGGTGAGATCAGCTAAGGGAATCAAGTGTGCAGTATCCTGCTGGGATCAGAGGCGTAGGGAGTACAACTGTACCTTGGATCAGTGGGAGACTGATTGGGGTTCAACTATAGTCCAGTCCGAAGTTAGCTTGGAGT
>NW_020642250.1:340-582 GCF_003573695.1 Papaver somniferum
GATCAGTGGGAGACTGATTGGGGTTCAACTATAGTCCAGTCCGAAGTTAGCTTGGAGTAGGATAGTGTCTGTAGATGATTAATACAGTGTGTACTCAATCTGGACTAGGTCCCGGGGTTTCCTGCATTTGTGGTTTCCTCGTTAACAAAATTTCTGGTGTCTGTGTTATTTCTATTTCCGCATTATATTTGTTTATATAATTGAAATAATACAGGTTGTGCGTTTGAATCAATCAATTGGAA
>NW_020642250.1:593-1000 GCF_003573695.1 Papaver somniferum
CAATTGGAAATCTGACCTTTGGTTGTTGATTGATATTGATTGATCCTTGGACATTGGTCTTTGGTACCGTCCAAGTTATTCCTTGTGTTTGATTATAGACTCGTTGATTTCTATTAGCTTGAGTAAATCAATACAAGAGAGAGAGATTAACTCGTTGATATAATTTTAATTGATTGAGTCTTGTTGATTCTCTTGAAAGTATATTCAAGTTAGTCCATACAGATTTCTAATAGAAATATTGGGTGGTGTTGTTAGACCCCCGCTTTTTCAATTGGTATCAGAGCAGGCAAACACATTTAAGACCTTACAAGTCTGTGTTTGAAGCGATCTGATTATGGACAAGTCTATCTCCAATAACGTACCAATTCAGAAATCACCAGATAATTCTGAAAGCTTCGTTTCACCCG
>NW_020642251.1:0-164 GCF_003573695.1 Papaver somniferum
GATTTTATATGGGAGGCAAGGCGACTTGGGGATGCCTCAAATACATCCCTCACATGTATAGTTTTGCACCTTCACTTTTTATCTTTATTGAACTTGATTTGCTGAACAACTTTTGTTGCAGTAGATATTAGACATTTCTTACGGGTTTAGGTGTAAGACATTAG
>NW_020642251.1:175-456 GCF_003573695.1 Papaver somniferum
ATCTAGGTATGGAGAAACTGATCTGAATCGAAACCTACAGATAAGAGTACTGCTTTAGATGTTAAGAGCTTGCTGACCAGTTGGGTCTATGATCAAAATTCTATGTAATTGGATTTTATATGGGAGGCAAGGCGACTTGGGGATGCCTCAAATACATCCCTCACATGTATAGTTTTGCACCTTCACTTTTTATCTTTATTGAACTTGATTTGCTGAACAACTTTTGTTGCAGTAGATATTAGACATTTCTTACGGGTTTAGGTGTAAGACATTAGACATTT
>NW_020642251.1:656-990 GCF_003573695.1 Papaver somniferum
GGTTAAATGTTATTAAATGGTGGTTGTAGACCTTAGAGGATGAACAAGTATTTCGAGTGTTTACTTGAAATGAGGATGGTTAGTTCGTTATTGCAATGTCTGGGGATTATGTATTTCAATATCGATTGAGGCTTTGTTGTACATTTTATGTTGCAGGCGTTTTTTTGGACAGTTCATGTGTTGGCTTATGGAGTATCTACCTTAAACAGTGCAGTTGCTTGTAAGAAATGCCAAAAGGTCAGTCTTGTGCCTTATTATACATTTCATGTAGTTTTTGAAACATTAAACAAAATAAGCAAAACGTAAATGTGCTAGGGTATGAGTAATAATTAGC
>NW_020642252.1:0-1479 GCF_003573695.1 Papaver somniferum
AAAAAAAAAACATCAGCTGCAATTCATTCTACAGCTCAAACATTTATTCTCCATTCAAAAGAAGGAAAATGAGTAGTAAAACATTCTTCATTCTACAGGTCAAAGTGAGTAGTAAAGCTGAAGGTTAAAATGGTTTCGCACGTCACATTTTCTTCTTATTCTTGACATCAAAGACATGACAGAAAACAAATGCGCTGCATGATGAGATATCACTTTGACGAAAAATTGGAATATGTCTTGCACTGTGATGATAACCTAATGCCTAATGGCTAATGTTCATTTAAGATTAAAAACATTTTTTATTCTGCAGAGACATGGTTGTGCACGATGTCAAGAAGATCACAAAAGAGACTTACCAGATGAAGGTCACCAATATCAATTCGATCATTAAGTGTTGTACCTCGCAAGAAAGTGTAAAATTGAAGGTTAAAATATTAACTGCAGTCGATCATAAACAAATCAAGTAATACTATATCCATGAACAAGCAGAAACAAATAAAGTAATTACCAGGGATTGATATTGCCCTGGTGGCTCCTATTGCTTCAGCAAACCTTAACTGCAATCACCTGCACAACTAAAAACACATACATAGCAACAAAAACTATACTCATACACAAAGTAAAACTCACAAAAAGATATATCAAAGTCATTCTCAGTTAAAATTAGTACTTTCTTATGCACATTTGCATAAGAATCTCCCTCAATCACAACTGCATCAGAGTTTACCTATGCAAAACAACATATGATTACATATCAGCATGTTCAGCATACATACAAAAGTGTGAACATTAGCAAAAAAGCAAAAAAGATGGATGACATAATAGCAAAAAAGCATAGGATGATGGATGGGATATCTTTATCATTTCCAAAAAAGACAGATAGACCCTTCTAATCATATCGGACACAGAGTTTTGGATGAACCACATAGCCCCCAATTCCAACTTCTTGAAAGGTCTTCACAAACTTGTTAGTTTTTATGGTCGGTTCATCTGGCAATAGTATGAGCTCCACCAACACCTTTGCATGATCATCAGCCACAGGTGATCCATGAGCTGTACGTCCAAATTCACCGCCACAAAATCGACCAACAGCAATGGTCTCATTATTCAAGTTCACCAATGAACATTTGGCCCCTACTGCTGATCCAGCTGGTGATACCTCAACTTCATTTGGAAGTGACTGAGAAGGTGAACTATTCTGGCCAGCTGAAGCAGTCTGAGCAGGTGAACACGCAGGACCATGTGTAAAAAAGCGGGGGTCTAACAACACCACCCAATATTTCGCTTAGCAATCTGTATGGACAAACTCCAATATACTTTTTATGAGAATCAACTAGACAATTAAGCTCAATCAATAAAAAGATATATCAAAGAGTTTATATCTCAATCTCTCGATTTGATATTTACTCAAGCAAATGGAAATCTGCGAGTCTTTATCAAAGAGAGATAACTTGGATGGTACCAAAGACCAATGTCCAA
>NW_020642253.1:0-462 GCF_003573695.1 Papaver somniferum
TGCATAAACAGGATGACGAGGATAAAATTGGTTACACTACTTGTTTAGATGAGGTTCAACCATTTTCATGTTCTTATAATGATGATTATGATGAGGATAATGTTGATGAAGAATTTGAAATATGTAGGTATAGTGATCAGGAATTTGTTACTCCAATTAAGCTTTACGATGATAATATAATTTCTAGTTCAAATCCAAATAATTTTAATAATTATGCACCTATTCAAAAGGACGAGGATTTGACTAGAGATACCCCCGTTTTAGACGATGTAGTATTTCCTGTTTACGAAGTCGATAATGGTTTAGAGGAACGAGTTTATTCTGAGAATACTGTTTTAGAGTCCCAGGACTTAGAAACATTAGTCTTAGACGAAGAAGATGAACTCGTAGAGCTTTTAAATATGAGTGAGGATGCATCACCTGAGTATAATCTACACGAAGAAATTGACCATTTTCAGGATT
>NW_020642253.1:473-1000 GCF_003573695.1 Papaver somniferum
GGAGCTTTTAATATGAGTGAGGATGCATCACCTGAGTATAATCTACACGAAGAAATTGACCATTTTCAGGATTCTGATGATCTAGAAATTAGGGAAATTGTAGCTAGTCTATCTAGAGACACCCAAAACTCTAAGTTTGGGGGTGATTATCATTCTCCTTGTGCCTTACCTTTAGATCTTACAGAGATGCCTCACTTGGGACTTGACATAAGTGATTCAACCGTTTTAAAAGATTATCTTCATACACGTTTTCCTGAACCTAGTGATGTCCATAAGGAAGTTCAGTTGTTAGAAACCCGTCCTCTGGTTGATGTGGTTTTCCCAGGCTATGATACCAAGATTGACTTTATTTTCCCACCAAATATTTTTCTTCCAAATATGGGGATGTATGAATTTCAAATGTCTCAGTTACTGAGTTTTGAGACTAAACCTAAGTACTTTAGGATATTAGAAACGACACATTTGCCTAAGATTGACCATCACTTTCATCGTGGTCAAATGTGTGAGTCAAAACTGATTGACTTTAA
>NW_020642254.1:0-301 GCF_003573695.1 Papaver somniferum
GAACTAAAGAATCTCCTTGGTTGGCATACTTATTGACTACAGGAGGAAGTACCCTGATGCGAAATTCCAATTGTTGTACACGAGTTTGCACTCAAGTATACTAAAATTCATATAAAGTGACAAAGATCTACTCAGATAGTTTCTGGACATCATAAACCGCAGTCAAACTAATCATATGGATAGAAAAAGGAGATGGAAATAGAAAAATGTAGATGGTTTTGATGTTAACCAAATGATCGATGTTTCACATATCTGTCTGAAGGCCACTGCCAGAATGAACCTATCCTAATGGACTGAGATA
>NW_020642254.1:501-744 GCF_003573695.1 Papaver somniferum
ATTGCAACTAAAAAGTTTCTCCCATACCCCCAAACTTAAATCTAACATTGTCCTCAATGTTATAAAGATGAAACTAAAAGCATGAACAAGGAGAAATTGTTACCATTTGAGGCGAAAGAGTTCAGGAAAGATATTACCGTGTTGCATGAGCATGGGATACCTCCCAAGAAGTGCTAAGTTTAAAGTCTTCAGCCAGACTTAAGAAAGGATTAGTCAACTCGAACCATAAAGTAACAGTCGAAA
>NW_020642255.1:0-486 GCF_003573695.1 Papaver somniferum
ATTTTTTTAAGTATTGTCCAGACCAGATTATTAGGAGATGTATACCTGAGAGTGACCAGTCCAGTATTATTTCCTTTTGTCATGATCATGCTTGTGGGGGTCACTTTAGTGCTAGGAAAACTGCTGCTAAGATATTGCAGTGTGGATTCTATTGGCCTTCGTTGTTTAAAGACTCCCACAGTTACTGTGTGACTTGTGAACGTTGCCAGAAATTAGGAACCATTTCCCATAGGAACATGATGCCCTTGAACCCTATTTTAGTTGTGGAGGTCTTTGATGTGTGGGTTATTGACTTTATGGGTCCGTTTCCTAATTCTTTTGGTAACTTATACATCCTTGTCGTTGTAGACTATGTCTCTAAGTGAATTGAGGAGGCTGCGTGTAAAACCAATGACCATAGGGTTGTGATTGAGTTCTTGAAAAATAATATACTTATACGTTTTGGTACACTGCGAGCTATAATTAGTGATGGAGGGTCGCACTTTT
>NW_020642255.1:570-1000 GCF_003573695.1 Papaver somniferum
ACTTTTGTAATGGACCTTTTAGGATTTTGATGAAGAAATATGGTATTACACATAAGGTAGCTACCCCGTATCATCCACAGACTAGTGGTCAGGTAGAAGTTTCCAATAGGGAGATAAAACGTATATTACAGAAAACAGTTAATCCTAATCGGAAAGACTGGTCGTCTAGGCTTACTGATGCCTTATGGGCTTACCGAACTGCGTTTAAGACCCCCATTGGAATGTCACCTTATCGACTTGTGTATGGAAAGGCATGTCACTTACCTGTTGAGTTAGAACATAGAGCTTATTGGGCTGTTAAGCAGCTAAATTTTTCACTTGACAAGGCAGGAGCCTATAGGAAACTCCAGCTCAATGAATTGGAAGAGATTCGTAGAGATGCATACGATAGTGCTAAGGAGTATAAGAACAAAATGAAACTTGTGAATGA
>NW_020642256.1:0-376 GCF_003573695.1 Papaver somniferum
CAAAAGCCTATTTTTGGGCTTCCCTCCAAAAAACAAGTAAGCCTAACCCATGAGTTAACCCACTTGGGCCTCATTTAAATTCAAATTCGGGCTTGTAATAATTAATTTAATTATTTATTTGGGATTGTAATAATTTTTATTTTTTTTTATTTTTTATTTTTTTTTTATATTTGGGACTGTAATTATTTTTTTTGTTTTTGTTTTTTTTGTTTTTTTTATTTTTCTTTTATTTTTTTTTCTTTTATGTGCTTGTCTTAATTATTATTATTGTTTTTATTTTCTTTTATGGGTTGTGCTAATTTATGCTAGGTTTAGTTCAAAAAATTTTCCAAAGCCCAACTTTAAACCAAAAACCAAAATCCCTTGTTAGTCCAAC
>NW_020642256.1:576-886 GCF_003573695.1 Papaver somniferum
CAAGAATAAATATTTTTCTTACTTAATTTTGCATTTTTAGGTAATAAATAAAGTTTGGATGAATTGCGGAGCGAAAAGAGAAGAAAAGTAGTGAAAAGACGGGAGGAATTACACAAGGAAGTCGCGAAGAATGTCGTGCACAAGACCAAAAAGCTAGGAATGGGCTCAAGAAGGAAGAATTGTTCTTAAAGAAGATATGGGCTTGGCATACCCAAGGCTCAAAACCCTCACCCAAACCCATTTTCTATATCCAAGCCCGTCTCGGATTTCAGCCGTCAGATCGAAGCATTTCAGCATCCTACGGTCGCTC
>NW_020642257.1:0-390 GCF_003573695.1 Papaver somniferum
GCTAAAAGAGAGGTTGTTAGAGCATAGCTCGGTTGAACCCCCCAAGCGGTGGTATGTCAAGTTTAATTGTCATATTTTAGTGAATCAAAACTCATTTAAAGAGTCGCTTGATTATATACTAGAGTCAACTTAGTATAGGTTAGATTGAAAGTGTTAGGATATGAGACTTACAAGTATTACATGAAGACTTGAAGAATGTGAAGAAGAATGGAGCTGCAACGACAAAATCATCCTTCCTCTTGAGGTTAGTAATATTTGACTTGAACTGTTTCTTTCCCTAACGTATATTTCAAGTCGTGCATATTGAAAACATAACTGCAAAGCTGTGTATGAAACTCTAGTTCGACATAGTATTAAGGAATACAATACGAGGTTTATTGCTTAACCATT
>NW_020642257.1:401-1000 GCF_003573695.1 Papaver somniferum
TCTAGTTAGACATAGTATTAAGGAATACAATACGAGGTTTATTGCTTAACCATTAAACTTTGTATATAAGACATCGACATGATCATATGAATGCTATTGTGATTATGTATGGGTATGAGTGAAGATTTCATCCTTGGAAACAATGTTTTACATTCGTTTAAAGGAAGTAAGTTCATAAACTCGTTTTGTGAATCGAAAGGGAAATCGCTAGGATTGTTGGTATTGTTATTCATTGCAAATATATTTTGAATTACCAATATTTAGTATAACCGCTCATAAACTTGTTTATGTATCTTGGTAAAACTATTCACAAGGCCTGACTTATGTATTGGTATGACTTTTATTAGTGAAACCGATCTTAAGTAATCACTCAAGATGGTATGATCGATGCCTTGTAAATAACAACTTTTATCTAGTCATTGGGGAACCGATCCTAGTAAGAGGTGCAACAAATTTGAAAGAGGGAATCGATCCTTGTAAGAGGTGCAACACATTTTTATTAGATGGGGGAACCTATCCTATGAACATGTGCAAAAAGTTTGTAATTTTGGGGGAACCGATCCTATGGACATGTGCAACCGAACATAGGTAGTTACCAT
>NW_020642258.1:0-284 GCF_003573695.1 Papaver somniferum
CTGTTGCACTTGCTGCTGCTTCAACTGAAACTGCTGCTGCTCAGGCCCCCAGTTCAGGTGGAACAAAATGTACCTGTGGTGCAAAAAGATAAGCTGGGTCCATCAGGAGTGGTGCAAGGTTTTCTAGCCAATAACTATTATCGCGCTAATGGCCAAAACGCTGGCAAATTCATCCGTTAGTGTTTTCGAATCTTTGTGAAATAGCATTTTAGGCATTCCATGTCAATCATGACATTCCAATGATGTCTTTTCTATCAATGAACATGTATAATACCTCTTATAAT
>NW_020642258.1:484-1000 GCF_003573695.1 Papaver somniferum
GGTGGTCAGTGGCGGCGGCGGAGGTGGTGGTCGGAGGTGGCGGTGGTGGTCGGTGGCGGCGGTGGCGGAAGGTGGCGTTGGCGGTGGTCGGAGGTGGTGGCGGTGGCGGCGGTGGTCGGAAGTGGTGGCGGTGGTTATCGGTGGCGGCGGTGCTTATTGGTGGTTGTTTATTTCTTGTTGGGGGTGACAATATAATAAGAATTAAAGTGTGGTTGATTTTTGTTTTTGTTGGGGTGATTTAAACTAGAAGGGTAATATAGACAATTTATATTAAATGAAGTTTTTGTGAACAATTTGTTTTGTTGGAGTTTTTGTACATGGATATTGACACCTTTGGGGTTGTAACTCGCAGACCGTTACCATAAGAACCAGGTTAACATTTAGCACTTCTACCAACCATTGGGATTTGGAGGCATTATAGCATGCATTGCTGATGTCTAAACGTGTACTACAACTCTTCACACGTGTTTTACACTTTACCCGAAGTGTTTCATTAAGTAAGAAAACGCGAAGACG
>NW_020642259.1:0-414 GCF_003573695.1 Papaver somniferum
CTAACTCTAGGTCAACACAACTGGCATATACAAGGGCACCAGTGGTCGACTTTATTGATTTTATTTCGGTTGGTCTGACGGTCTGGTCTCAAACCTTTTTTTTTTAAGGTATCTCAATCACCCAATTTCACCATAGCAATGGTAACAACTTGAGTCGTGTGCCCCATCAAATCACTTAAGAAATAAAAATAGAAGGGATTAGGATTCAACGAGTTATGGCGAAACTACCATGTTTTTTTTAATTCTAACACCTGAGCTCTGTGCTTTTATGAATATACTCTTTAGATGTTTCCATCTAATCAGATTGGTTCCTCAACTCCTACAACCAAGATGTTCCCATCCACTTAGATTGGTTAGTGCCAACCTTAATAAGCATAAATTTCTAGGCTCTGGAGTTTATTTATTGCAACTAAA
>NW_020642259.1:425-1000 GCF_003573695.1 Papaver somniferum
TCAATCTTAATAAGCATAAATTTCTAGGCTCTAGAGTTTATTTATTGCAACTAAAAGCTAACACAAAGTTTCTTCCCCACCCCCCAAACTTAAATCTAACATTGTCCCCAATCTTTCTAATGAAAGAGCAATACCAAAAAGTAAGGTAACACGAGGAATCAGTAAAGAGAGAAGTCGGAAAGATAGTACCTGGGTGAAGAGATAAATCAAAAACTAATATACAACATACAATCACCTCGATGGTCAATCAAGGGTAAACAGGGTCCTCCAGAGGGACCTCCTCAACATCACATGTAGGAAAGGGATCTAAAAAGGGTTTCAATCTCTGACCGTTAACCTTCGAAGAACTACTACCATCCGGTGTCTCGATCTCAACAGCTCCATGAGGAAAGACAGTGCGAACAATAAAAGGACCCGTCCACCGAGAACGTAACTTCCCAGGGAAAAGATGCAAGCGGGTATCATACAGAAGAACTTTTTGACCTGGAGAAAATGACTTTCTTAAAATATTCTTATCATGCACAAGTTTCATTTTGTTCTTATACTCCTTCGCACTATCGTAAGCATCTATACGA
>NW_020642260.1:0-137 GCF_003573695.1 Papaver somniferum
ATGTTTCTTATATGTACATGTTTTTGTATATTATTAGATTTTTTAAAAAGTTTTTAGCGTTCCAAGTGACATCTATTAATTCTTTAATTTCAGAGGACTATGAGTTATTGATAACAAACCTACTATGAAACTAAGCA
>NW_020642260.1:337-744 GCF_003573695.1 Papaver somniferum
TATGAAACTAAGCAGTCACCTATAGTTCTGTATATTCTTTTGAACTTTCCTCTTAAATGTACCAGTTTTTGTATATTATTAGATGTTTTAAACAGTTTCTAGCGTTCCAGGTGACATCTATCAATACTTTATTTTAGAGGACTAATGAGTTATTGATAACAACCCTACTATGAAACTAAGCATTCACCTATACTTCTGTGTATTCTTTTGAACTTTCCTCTAAAATGTACCAGTTTTTGTATATTATTAGATGTTTTAAACAGTTTCTAGCATTCCAGGTGACATCTATCAATACTTTAATTTTAGAGGACTAATAGTTATTGATAACAGGGCTACTATGAAACTAAGAATTCACCTATACTTATATGTATTCTTTTGAACCATCCTCTTAAATGTACCAGTTTTTG
>NW_020642261.1:0-375 GCF_003573695.1 Papaver somniferum
TTCAACTAACCAACCAGTACGCATACGGGTATGCATACTATGGTTTCCGGACTTGGAATAACTTGCAACAATTAGCATACAAGTACGCATACTGTGTTATATCCAATCATGGTTAATTATTTTAAACTCCCATTTCAGTCATTGAAATATTCTTAGAAGACGGCAATAGCTGTCTCACACAAACTATTAGCCTCAAAGCAATTTTCAAGTGATGGATAGATCAATACGAAACATTCCGAGTCTACATCAAATGTTTGTCTTACACAAATCATGTAAGATGTTACTAGGCGATTTTCACATGATCATCTTTTGACTTTCGTCAAGAATATAAGATGAACTTGGTTAAAGCGAAAGCTTACCAAATCATATTACGAG
>NW_020642261.1:386-1000 GCF_003573695.1 Papaver somniferum
TTCTCAAATAGGAGATGTAGTAGACATACTTTTGAGTGATAGATGAGTTCAAGTCTCCACATACCTTTTGTTGGTGAAGTTCCACAAGCTCCCCTTAGTAGTTCTTCCTCTTCAATCGATGAACGCAGTGAAGTCTAAAGCTCAACTACACTTTCTATCCTAATATGAGACTTAGCTATAAGTAGACTAGAAATCAAGACTTATAGTTTTGGAAACTAAACTTGACAAACAATCTTGAGATAGCAACGCTTGCGAGTTCGACCGAGCAGTGCTCTAACAGTCTTCCCCTTTGTCAATTTTAGTGACAAAACTATCACTACATATGGATTACAAAATAAATAAAATTTGTAGCTTCTAATCCAAATGCTTGATTTCCTAGGTTCTTCAACATTACTCGAAATCTTCATCACTGCCAAGTACTCCAGTGATTCTGAACGTGTTCAACTCAGCATCATAGTTGTTGAAGATCCATAGCTATAACAATGAGAAAGTAGTAGCTCTCAATCATTGTTATACAGTGTCGTAGTATTATTACACATCATCAAAGTCCAATTGCATCACAACTTTGACAACAATAGTATGGTGATATGTATCACTCCCCTTTAGTCAATACT
>NW_020642262.1:0-482 GCF_003573695.1 Papaver somniferum
ACTGTTATTGAAATTGTTGGTCCTTGGGCGTATGGTTGGATACCCGGTCCGCGCGGTTGGCGTCCTTCTGAGAGAAGCAGGCCTCGTGAATCTCCTCCTGCTCGTTATGGAGATTTCTGTCCTTGGCGTTTAAATTTCGAAGGCATGAACTTTCCTTATGCTCTCGACGTCGTTGAAGGAGACGAGGAGGAAGGTTCTGGTGCTATACTTCCATCGAAGAGTGTCACTACTGCCAAGGTATGGTTATTGTATATTCTGGCCGCGCCCCTCCTTTTTTGAAAATCAAACTTTTTATGAAGAAATAACTCTTTTTGTGGAACGTGTGTTGGTTTGCAGGTGTCGAAGAAGAAAAAGATTGGGCCCAAGCAGTCTTCTACCATTGTAACGGGTGAGGCTGAGGTTCATGAAGAAGTTACCAGTCCGGTGAACGAAGAGTTTGCCGAGGATGAAGAACTTTCTGATGGGGAAGAACGCACTGATAC
>NW_020642262.1:493-1000 GCF_003573695.1 Papaver somniferum
CTGAGGTTCATGAAGAAGTTACTAGTCCGGTGAATGAAGAGTTTGCCGAGGATGAAGAACTTTATGATGGGGAAGAACGCATTGATACTTCCCCTCCTGATGTCGAGGAAGAGGTTGGTGCGAGGTGTGATGGTGTTGTGGGGAGGAATAACGCCTCGGTGGCTGACGAAGGTGTTATCACGGACATGTCTGCTCCTGCTGGTGAGGCTGCGGAAACTCTCCCCACCATTTCTTAAAAGTTCTCGTTTGACAGGATATATTCCGCGGGGGAACTCTTTGACGATGCCCTCGATTTTCCCGAAGACTTTTCTTTGCTTTCCCCCAATGATGATTGGGATGTGCTCGGGGGTTCTGTTAAGGAAGATGTTGCTGTTCAGAATGAGGGCGCGGATGATCATAATGCGCGTGGTGATGCCGAAACTTGTGCCGATGGGGCAATGTCAGCGAAGGGGAAGTCTGTGGTTGACTTTCCGTCCGAGGATTTCCCTCATTAGCTGATGTTTGAGG
>NW_020642263.1:0-690 GCF_003573695.1 Papaver somniferum
TAATCACAATTTTTGCTATACCAAATCCTAATTATCCTTCAAAAAAAAAAAAAAAAAAATTATTACAAGAAGTTTCCTAGATAAAAACAAAAACGAAATAAACTAATTTTTCCAAACTCTTCATTGGTTTTGAGACCCTTGAATTATGTAGTGTATATTGATACAACTACAAGTAATGAAGAAAAAAATTCAGCAGCAAGTCGCTTTCTCTCTGTAATACAGAGCCTAACTTTCAAGAAGAAAGCAAAAACTATTTCATCCATTGACTATCTCGAGTATAGATTGGTTCAATAAATACCCAATCTGGTTTTCAGACACTAACGGTCTTAGATACATCAATAAATGACACGGGACTCGAGGACAAGACTTAACCCTACTGTTTAAAATCCGCTAGTGCCGAGTCTACCCTTGTGGCCACTCAGTTAACCATGGATCGGTGTGGCTCATGGCATGGATACATGACATTACTCCCCCCTTCAAAGATCCTTGTCCTCAAGGATAACATTCGGAAATTGAGCTTTAATGTGAGAGAGGTCTTCCCAAGAAGCATCATCAACGGTGGAGTTGGACCAATGAATCAATAGTTGAGTGGTGGGCCCGGGAAAGTGTATAAAATTGAAGCGAAATGAAACGGGCCTATAGTAATACCGCAAGTGCACGGTCGTCAGTTGTAGCTCGTGCAAGTACGGG
>NW_020642264.1:0-520 GCF_003573695.1 Papaver somniferum
AACTTCCAGGAAAAAACTTCGAATTGGGAGGGAGATCTTCCTGATGAACTGTGACCGTACCCCAAACCGACACAGGTGAACAAGTAGAGTATACTAGGGGGTTTGAGAGAACCATGTCGAAGGAACTAGGCAAAATGGCCCCGTAATTTCGGGAGAAGGGGTGCTCTCCTATGAATTAGGAAAGCGGCACATACCAGGGGTTAGCGACTGTTTATTAAAAACACAAGACTCTGCTAAGTGGTAACACAATGTATAAAGTCTGACACCTGCCCGATGCTGGAAGGTTGGAAGGAGAAGTGTGATTAGCTTTGAATGGAAGCCCCAGTAAACGGCGGCAGTAACTCTAACTGTCCTAAGGTAGCGAAATTCCTTGCATAAGTAGAGACCTGTACAAATGGTGTAACGACTGCCCCGCTGTCTCCGACATGGACTCGGTGAAATTGAATTCTCCGTGAAGATGCGGAGTACCAACGGCTAGAAGGTAAGACCCCGTGCACCTTGACTATAGCTTCGCAGTGAC
>NW_020642265.1:0-525 GCF_003573695.1 Papaver somniferum
CTTGAGAAAATCTAATCTAGAAAGTAAAATGACTACACTTAGCACGTGCAGCAAGCCGTTAAACCACTAGGTGGCCCTAGTGGCGGAGTGTTGTCTCCGGAGGGTTTACCAGAGGTGTACCCACAAAACCTTTACTCCAGACCCTAGCTATCTACAACGAACCTTGGAAGGCACTAAAGAATCTCCTTGGTTGGCATACAATCATTGACTATAGGAGGAAGTACCCTGATGCGAAATTCCAATTGTTGTACACGAGTTTGCACTCAAGCATACTAAAATTCATATAAAGTGACAGAGCTCTACTCAGATAGTTGCACTATGGACATCATATTCGGAGTCAAACTAATCACATGGAAAGATTAAGAGATGGATGTAGAAAAACATAGATGGTTTTGATGTTTGCTAAGTGAACGTCGTTTCCCATATCTGTCTGAAGGCCTCCGCCAAAGTGAACCTATCCTAATGGATTGAGATACTAGTCTGACTAATATCAACACACTAGCATATACAAGGGTACCAGTGGTC
>NW_020642265.1:725-1000 GCF_003573695.1 Papaver somniferum
GATCGAACCCACTGCCCAAAATGTGTTCCTTAACCTATATCACATCTCTCTATCAAATTTCAGCCATTGAATCGACCCGTAACCCCTTCATTTTTGTGATCAAACTTCTGCCAGTTGAGAATTTCATTTCCCGCCAAAAAACAGTTTTCAAACGAAGAAGAAAGAGTGTCCCCCTATCCTGAACTGGGGTGCGAATAGCAGGTGTCCACTGAGGTGCCCCTTAACCGATAGTGAGAGTCCGAATAACAATTGTCATTCAAGGGTGCCCCGGGGAA
>NW_020642266.1:0-538 GCF_003573695.1 Papaver somniferum
CCCCTTTTAGATGAAGAAAGATTATCATGAGAACCCAGAGTTTTAACCATAACAATCTCTGAACAATCTTTAAGGAATTCTGGCGTGCGTTATAGATGCCAGGAGCAAGTTTTCCAAAGAAATTTCCCATAGGGAAATTTATATGGAACGAACAAACACAAACTTATTAGGTTTACCGTGTTTGCCTGCTCTGATACCAATTGGAAAAGCGGGGGTCTAACAACACCACCCAATATTTCGCTTAGCAATCTGTATGGACAAACTCCAATATACTTTTTATGAGAATCAACTAGACAGTCAGACTCAATCAATAAAAAGATATATCAAAGAGTTTATATCTCAATCTCTCGATTTGATCTTTACTCAATCAAATAGAAATCTGCGAGTCTTTATCAAATAGAAATAACTTGGACGGTACCAAAGACCAATGTCCAAGGATCAATCAATATCAATCAACAACCAAAGGTTGGATTTCCAATTGATGATCACGAACACACAACCTGTATTATTTCAATTATATAAAATATAATGCGGAAAA
>NW_020642266.1:634-1000 GCF_003573695.1 Papaver somniferum
TTTTGTTAACGAGGAAACGGCAAATGTAGAAAAACCCCGGGACCTAGTCCAGATTGAATACACAATATATTAAGCCGCTACAGACACTAGCCTACTCCAATCTAACTTCGGACTGGACTATAGCTGAACCCCAATCAGTCTCCCACCGATCTAAGGTACAATTGTACTCCTACACCCCTGATCCCAGCAGGATACTACGCACTTGATTCCCTTAGCTGATCTCACCCACAACCAAGAGTTGTTGCAACCCAAATTCGCAGACTTGATAAGAAACAAATCTGTCTCACACAGAAAAGTCTATCAAATGATAAATCTGTCTCACACAGATAAACCCTAGGTTTTGTTCCGTCTTAAGATATAAAATCA
>NW_020642267.1:0-665 GCF_003573695.1 Papaver somniferum
CTACTAGTCAATCAAATGAATGGGATGTACTTTCTCAAAGAGATAACACTTGCTCCATTCAGGGCTGAAGCACAGCGACTCCTGACTCATTTCGCCGACGCGACCATCACCCATACTGGCCGAACCAACAATAGGCATGCTGATTGCTTAGCAACTCTTGCCTCCAAGTTGCAATTCGAAGGATCAGAGAAATCCATCATAGTGCAAAGACGAGCTGTGTCATCCACGTGGCTTAATCAAACTGAAGAAGCTCAAGCAAATGACTGGAGAGCACCTATCATTCATGAACTGAGCAGCTCCATTACAGAAGGGACGATCAGCCTTAAAGAACTGAAGAACTTCTTCTTGCTTCATGGAGCCTTATACCATCGTAACCCGGATGCCTCTCTATCACGATGCCTGGGTGATGAAGAAGCGAAAGAAAAACTCGAAAGTGTGCATCAAGAAGTGTGCGGACAGACGCTGGTGATAATACTTTATAGAAGACTCCAGAGACTCGGGTACTATTGGCCTTCCATGGAAGCACAGTCGAGGACTTTGCAGGGAGATTGTACTAATTGTCAGACACCTCCTCATCATTTGGAGGTGCTAACACTCCTTCACACCGCAGACTGGAGGAAGCCTTACATCGAATATCTTCGAGACAACAAATCGCCACCAGAAAA
>NW_020642267.1:676-1000 GCF_003573695.1 Papaver somniferum
GGACTGGAGGCAGCCTTACATCGAATATCTTCGAGACAACAAATCGCTACCAGAAAAGAAAGATGCAATCAAACTCATACAGAGAGCTAAGAGATTTGTTTTTCTTGACGGAATATTATACCGCAAAAGCTTTGGAGGAGACTTGTTGAGATGCCTAGCCGAAGATAAAATCCTGACAGTCCTGAAAGAAACTCATGAAGGAGAACATCAGGGGATAAAGAAGTTGTTTCTCCAAATCCACGAGAAATACTACTGGGCGACTATGGAAGATGATGCAGCCGCACTACGTTCAGAAGTGCCATAAATGCCAGATTCACGGTAATC
>NW_020642268.1:0-419 GCF_003573695.1 Papaver somniferum
TTTAAAAGGCATGTGTAGCTTGAAGTTACATACAATATGTTTTGTTTGTAATGGAAGTGTAACTTCAAGTTACACATTGTAAAAGGCATGTGTAGCTTGAAGTTACATACAGTACATTATTATTTTGGCATGTGTAACTTTAAGTTACATACATGTGCTAATTTTACTGAGATTCTGCCTATATTTGTTTGCGCAGCTACAACAGAGGAAAACTTTTTTAGCCTTGGATTAGAAAAAACTCCAAAACCTGCAGGAGAGTTACTGAAGGAAGCTGTGAAGACAATAAGAGAAAGGCAACTAGCATTCATACCACAACGTGTGCTGAGGAATAGAAGAATCCCAACACAAGATCTGAAACAATATCAAAGAAATTCAAAGAGGGTTAAGAAGACATCTAATGAAGAAGAAATGGTCGCAGT
>NW_020642268.1:430-1444 GCF_003573695.1 Papaver somniferum
AAAGAAATTCAAAGAGGGTTAAGAAGACATCTAATGAAGAAGAAATGGCCGCAGTTCCAGAAGTGGAAAAAGAAAGAATAGACGCAGTTCCAGTAGTAGAAGAAGAAAGAATGGCTGAGGTTGCTGAAGAAGATGATGGAACAATGAGAAAGGATGTGAAAGGTTCAGAAGTTATCGAAAGGCTGGAAGGCGAGAAAAAGAAGATGGTGCTTGAATATTACAATACTCATCCGAAAACATAAGTAGCTCGACTCCAAGTAGGCTTGATTCTTTTATTGATTGTTGTATACTTGTATTTTACTACTTGATTGTGTTATCTTGATTGATAATAGTTTACTTCTTTGTAATGCAAAGACATTGCTTGGATGGAATGCGACGAAGATGGTAACCAGATGTTTGATATATCTGGAGAACTAATGCTACAGCTTACCAAGAAAGAATCCTACTTGGAGTCAGAATTCATCGACTTCTACATTAGCAGATTGAAGACAAAGATGAACTCTAACAGCAAGTATGACAAAGCGTTATTCCTGTCGCCAAAAGCATACGTAAGTACTTCAATATATTTAAAATCTTATTGCATTTATAATGTGTAGTGTATGTGGTAAGATTATGATAACATACTCGAGATTTTTTAATGTCGGAAACCATTTATAATGTGTAATCTGAAGTTACACATCCTTATTTTTCTAGTGTAAAACCCAGGCCCTATGTGTAACTTCTTTTTATATAATCACTTGTTCATTTGTAACTTTTGATTAAAAATTTGAGTTTGACATTCCAAATGGTTTTCGCAGATCTCTTACTTAAAGGATTACGAAGAATTCAAGAAATTTTGGATTCCGAAGCTTGCCAAGGAGTATGTCAAGTACAAGAACGATGCAATCAGACTTTTTGCCCCAATGTGCAACAACAACACACACTTCACACTGCTGGTGTATGACTTGAGGATCTTTAATGCTTGGTCCTACATGAACTCGTCAAACGTTAAGGAACTCAAGGGTGAACACCTTG
>NW_020642268.1:1455-1669 GCF_003573695.1 Papaver somniferum
CTCTAATCCTTGGTCCTACATGAACTCGTCAAACGTTAAGGAACTCAAGGGTGAACACCTTGTTCAAGCCAAGAAATATGCATTTGCAATTACTACAGAACTGAGACTCTTGTGTCCTTATGCTCTTGGGATGAATGAAAATTCCAAGAATCTCCCTTCACCACCACAATGTTCATTTCCTGACTGTCTTCCATGTGTATGCAATTACATGAAG
>NW_020642268.1:1680-2000 GCF_003573695.1 Papaver somniferum
CGCTGTCCTTTTGCTCTTGGGATGAATGAAAATGCCAAGAATCTCAATGCGCCCCCACAAGGTACAATTCCTGACTGTCTTCCATGTGTATGCAATTACATGAAGATCAGGATGAAGAATAAACCACTTGACAAAAAATTAACCTCAACTATGATGCTATGGTGGACTGACAAGCTGAACCGCATGAGAGGAAGCATGTTATACAAGATTCTTTTGGATTCATCCAGAGATGTGCAAAGCAGTCATTAGGATTAGAAAAAACTCTATACTCGTAAATATGTTGTTAGCCACAAGCAAATGTTAGACTTGGAAAATATGTT
>NW_020642269.1:0-509 GCF_003573695.1 Papaver somniferum
TGATGGAAAATAGAATAGATCCTTGTATGTTATCCACGGTATTGATCTTCATTGATCCATTTTGTTATGTTTTACCGTGAAGGCTCCATTGTGTGTCTTATGTTGAGCACGATACAACTAAGTTGATTATTCTTATTGGATTTGTTGGTTGTTCCATAAGATGCTATATGTTGAGCATTATGAACTAAATTAATCATCTTGGTTGGTTATTTAGTTATTTGCTCCGAAAGACCTCTTTTGTCGAGCAAATCCTTTGAAAATTAAATTGATTACTTTTGTGATTAGTTTGGTTGTTTGTATTCCAATTAGATTAATTATAAGTTCTCTTGTAATTAGTCTAGTTGAGTTTTCATATATTCCACAAGTTCTTGTGTTGAGTATATGAATGGCTATACAAATCATGTTCTATTGGTTAATGTAGTAGTATATTCCGTAAGGTTTTCCTTATGTTGAGTATGTGAACGATTAAGATAGTCATCTCCGTATGATTACTTTAGTCGTAGCTCCGT
>NW_020642269.1:520-979 GCF_003573695.1 Papaver somniferum
TCCTTATGTTGAGTATGTGAACGATTAAGTTAGTCATCTCCGTATGATTACCTTAGTCGTAGCTCCGTAAGTTTACTTATGTTGAGCACCTTCAATTAAATTGATCACTTTTGTGGTTTGATTTAGTTGTGTATTCCAATTAAATTAATCATGGGTTTTCTTGTGATTAATTTGGTTGAGTTTTGGATATAGAAAATCATTTCTATGGTTTTTGGTGCCCAATTAATAAATCCTTCTTTTCTTTCGAAATTAAGGTCGCTCGTATTGTTCTTTCGGGAATGACATCAAATGGGGGAGAGTTCTTTTGAACTTGTGCTTAATGGTAATATCTTGCGGGGTGTGTGGCTGTGGAATTTTATAGGGGTTATCTAGTGTCTTAAAACTCCTTGATGAATGCATTTAGCTTCGGATTTATGATTGCATCTAAATTAAGGTTGTATGTATTTTTCTTTTAGTCTA
>NW_020642270.1:0-524 GCF_003573695.1 Papaver somniferum
TCCTGGTGTTCCTCTCGACGCTGTAATTAGTTTTGTTGTCAGTAGTGTTGACAATGATGATGTTCCTATTTATGCTGATGTTATTCCTGGTGTTCCTCTGGACGTTGTAATCAATAGCGTTGAGGATGCTGATGTTCCTGCTTATGCTGATGTTCCTATTGTAAATGATGATTCTCCTGCTTCTATTATTGAAATTATTGATGAAGATCGTCCCGATGTTCTGGATATGTCAGATAATCCAAAAGTTAACAAGCATGATCTTAACAAGCATGTGGAGCCTGATGAAGCAGAAAATGATAAATCTAAGGATGACAAGACGCCCAAGCCTGCTGGTTGGAGTGATCGGGTTCACCTCAGCATTGCAAGAAGAATTGTTTGAAGATGGGGGATGCTTCATTTGATTTTTTTTGATGATATGGTTTGATTTATCGATTTCATTTTGTGGACGCTTTGAAAGTTGTTTTCGTTTCTTGTTTCGTTTGCTAATTTTGTCATTTAGAAGAAGGTGATGTTTAGGAATTCTT
>NW_020642270.1:535-1000 GCF_003573695.1 Papaver somniferum
CGTTTCTTGTTTCGTTTGCTAATTTTGTCATTTAGAAGAAGGTGATGTTTATGAATTCTTTTATTATTTAGGTATTGGAATCATGAAATAAATCAGATAATTATTTACAAGTTCATAGAGTTTACAGAATGCAATATACTCTTGCAAATTTATTTATTTATGAGGTGTGCATTCTTTTGGAAAAATAAATATAATTAGCTGAAAGAACGGAGGAAATGTAGAAAAATACAGTCCCCCCCCCCTGTAAAAAATAAGAATCAATTTATCACTTTAGGTCTGATCTTATTATCTCCTTGCCAATACTTTTAACAAAAATACGAGTTTGAACAAGTAAAGTGCTATTGAAAGTAAAGTACTGCTATACGACGATGTTAATGATAATGATCTTTGCGTGGAATTGGATGAGAATGAGGAACCAGACTAATCTGACAAAGAACCAGACTCATCTAACAAGTTCTTTGCTTT
>NW_020642271.1:0-651 GCF_003573695.1 Papaver somniferum
AGACTATGGAATAGGAGCCACTAAAGTTTATATTTTTTGTATTCTATATGTATTAATAGTTTTGTCACTAAAATTGACAAAGGGGGAGATTTCTAGAGCATAGCTCGGTCGACCTCGCATGCGTTGCTATATCAAGCATGTTTGTCAATGTTAGTGATCAAAACTATGAGTCTTGATTTCTAGTCTACGTAGCTGAGTCTCGGACTAGGATAGAAAAGTGTAGTTGAGCTCAAGAACTTCATGGAGATTCATCATACAACGACGAATATCTACTCAAGGAACCGTGGAACTTCATCAACAAAAAGGTATGTGGAGACTTGAACTTATCTATCACTCAAAAGTCTATCTATTCTATCTCCTACTTCTTATGAGACAAAAGTCGTATGCTATATAGACTGGATCACACACATTTGATATTTTGATCCGAGTATATCTCGCCTATCTATATCTCGAAATCATGTGTTGGTAAAGCTTTTCGCTTTGATCAGGTTTATCTCACCTAATGACGAAAGTCATAAAGTTTCAATCACTTTGAAAATCGCTTTGACGAGAAATAGTGTAACAACTATATAACGTCCTCTAAGAATGTTTCAATGGTTGGAATGAGAGTTTAGGTCAATATAACTAATGATGGATATAAGCATTGTGTGG
>NW_020642271.1:724-1000 GCF_003573695.1 Papaver somniferum
ATGTGAATAAGTCTTATTCCTTAATCCGAAGTTTGCGAACTTTGTTGATTGAGAGAAACCGGAGGAATTGGCTTTGCCAAGTCCACGAACTCAGTTTGCGAACTCAGTCCGCGAATTGACGGAAGTTCTCTTACCGAGAATTTCTGCTGGGATTTCCAAAAACTCGTTTGCGTGTTTAGTCCGCGAACCTAGTCCGCGAACTGGCGGAAGTCTCTTTGCCGAGATTTTCTGCTGAGTTTGGAAAACTCTGCCGGTTGCCTTAAGTCCGCGAACTTG
>NW_020642272.1:0-497 GCF_003573695.1 Papaver somniferum
GGAAGCACCGGTGTCAACAAGAGCTCTTCTAAATTCGGTGCCTTTGATGAAACCAGTGACATACAATGCTCGGTTGTGTCCTTCATCCGTCATGCGATCTTCTTCTCCAAAAGAGATGTTGTCGATCGAATGCCCAGGCACTAGGGAGACTTCTTCAACTGATGGTGTTGGTTGCGTTATTTGCACGCTGGATGATATCTGGTTGAGTGCTGAAAATGTGTCTGTGCGCTGATCCCTGGAGAAGTGCAGAAGTTCACATAGATTTTCGAACAAATGTGCGACCTCTTGTTCCACCGGATTCTCGTATGTGGTGAAGTTGTTGATTTGAGGGTCAGATGACGCTTCAGTCCCCGGTGTTGAGACTTCTGGAGCGGAGATACCGCCTAACTCGGACGTTAATCTGATGAGAAAGTCGAGGATGTGGTTTATCGTCTCCTTCATCAGGTCCATGTTCCTGGTATGGACCTCTAGGATTTGAGCCAACTCTGCCAAAGTCG
>NW_020642272.1:508-1000 GCF_003573695.1 Papaver somniferum
GTCTCCTTCATCAGGTCCATGTTCCTGGTATGGACCTCTAGGATTTGAGCCAACTCTTCCAAAGTCAGGATCCCTCTGCCTTCCATGCCGCCAGGTATAACATGAGGAATGTTGCCGTTTGAAATATTCTGATCTGAATTAGTTGAATTAGTCCTAAGACCAACCATCTCGTGAGATTGTTAGATTGCAACCGAGAGATTAATCTCCCACTGTGGTCGCCAATCTGTAGATGGGGAAAAATGATTTGCTGGTTTTTAAGGAATTGAGGAGACGACCTTATGGAGGAGACTCCTCGAACCGAGCGAAATGTTAAACCTCACACAGATGCACCGCTGCAAAGGGGGTGCTTTAGATTCGAGAGATCAATCTGTAGTACTCCGTCCTAAATCAAGACAATGAC
This sequence comes from Papaver somniferum, assembly GCF_003573695.1. Lineage (NCBI taxonomy): Eukaryota > Viridiplantae > Streptophyta > Magnoliopsida > Ranunculales > Papaveraceae > Papaver > Papaver somniferum. Next base: position 909 of record NW_020642272.1, read on the forward strand.
CATTCCAGAGTAAATTCGGTCACAAGAGAGGATGGGTTAATCTGTAGGAGGGAAGCTGGGAAATGTGTGGAATCAATGGTAATCAAAGATTG
>NW_020642273.1:0-139 GCF_003573695.1 Papaver somniferum
TGTAGCTACATAAGATCTCATAGAAATTGAACAACTCTCTAACTAGTTCATTTGAGTCAATTGAACTAGTTATGGTGAAGAAGAACAAGGTTAATATGAAATGCTCATATGGTTGACCTTTTGGGTTACTATGTTGAAC
>NW_020642273.1:339-556 GCF_003573695.1 Papaver somniferum
ATTTGGGCATGGTTTTCACGAACCCAGTAAACGTTTACCCAAGTGTGTGTGACAAGCTAAGTTTTCGATCTAACGGCTGGGAAATATTAGCTTGAATCTAAATCAGGTTTTCATCTAACGGTGAATAAGGATTGCTTTGTACCTAAGGCAAAACCCTGATTTGAAGGCTATATAAAGGAGACATCTAGCATTGAGAAAACCTAATCCCCACACGTCT
>NW_020642273.1:591-1000 GCF_003573695.1 Papaver somniferum
CTAAGGCAAAACCCTGATTTGAAGGCTATATAAAGGAGACATCTAGCATTGTGCAAAACTAATCCCCACACGTCTATGTGCTACTAGTGCGCTCGCTAAAGTCGATCTCCATTAACCTTTGATTTTCTTCTCTAAAATCAGGTTAACGACTTAAAGACTTCATTGGGATTGTGAAGCCAAACCGATACTACTTTTATCGTAGTTGTGTGATTTGATCTTGCATCTTCTATCGTACGAGTACAATCGATTGATTGGCTTGAGATCGTGAGAGTTCTCTGATAGGAAAGATAAAGAAGTCACAAAGATCTTCGTCTCACTATTTTTGATTCCTCGACAATCCGCTTGTGTAGTCAGGAAGGATTGTAGAGAGGTGATTGATTAATCTAGGCTGTTCTTCGGGAATATAAGA
>NW_020642274.1:0-303 GCF_003573695.1 Papaver somniferum
GCGAACCTAGTCTGCGAACTTGAGAAGGTTATATTAATCTTAAAAGACTAAGGAATGTTTTTGCAAACCGCGGATATTAAAGTTCATGAATCGATTCGAGTGAATCAAATCATATTTGCTTCAATTGTGTCTTGTGTAGTTACATAAGATTTCCTTGCAATTGAACAACTCTCTTAACTAGTTCTTTAGATTGTTAGTGTATGGTGAATTTTTTTGTATATAATCCAGTAGCTAAAATTTCTTAAAAAACCCTTTTGTTCCTTTTGTATATATTTTGCTCATCCAATATGATCTCGGCTGAAA
>NW_020642274.1:503-860 GCF_003573695.1 Papaver somniferum
AGAAAAAAATAGCAAATTTGCCCACCTTGTCCCTGCGGATCGACCCGTATTTGCACCACACTACTTTCCGACACCGTGCACTTGCGGTTATTTCCGTGACTCTTTTAGAGAGCCACCAGTGCTAGAGTTGGTTCTCCTTTAACCTTTGGTTTTCTTCTTCTAAAAAACCAGGTTAACGACTTAAAGACTTCATTGGGATTGTGAAGCCATACCGATACTACTTTTATCGTAGTTGTGTGATCTGATCTTTGATCTTCTATTATACCAGTATAATCATATTGATTAGCTTGAGATTGTTTGATTTCTCCGATAGGAAAGATATAAAAAGTAATCACAAACATCTTCGTCTCATTGTTT
>NW_020642274.1:871-1000 GCF_003573695.1 Papaver somniferum
TTGAGATTGATATCTCCGATAGGAAAGATATAAAAAGTAATCACAAACATCTTCGTCTCATTGTTTGTGATTCCGCAACATCTTGTTTCGCTACCATACGATTAAGATTGTTGTGAGGTGATTGATTAA
>NW_020642275.1:0-434 GCF_003573695.1 Papaver somniferum
CTTGTCTGTCCAAACTCCAAAATCATCCCCCTAATTAACTTCCCGGAGAAACATCATTTTCCGATCAAAAACCAAAGAGTATGTCTTGGCTTTGGAGTTGTAGAATGATGTAACCTTGTCTGGCCTGGAGTAGGAGGCACCTCTTGACTGAACTTCAAGGAGTATGTCTTGGCTTTGGAGTTGTAGAATGATGTAACCTTTACAGTTGGTGTTCCTGCCTGAGAGTACCATAACAAGAAATTTGCCAAGTCAGCATCATTTGCATCTCGCATTGCAGCGTGGAAGTCTTCACAAGTTACAGCTTGGCCATCATGCCTCTTGAAATAAAGATCCATCCCTCTTCTGAAACCTTGACTTCCCAGCAAAGTTTTGTACATCCTGACAACTTGAGCTCCCTTTCTATAAACCGTAGAGGTGTACAAGTTGTTTATCAT
>NW_020642276.1:0-495 GCF_003573695.1 Papaver somniferum
TTGGATTTCCAATTGATGATCACGAATGCACAACCTGTATTATTTCAATTATATAAAATATAATGCGGAAAAGAAATAACACAAACACTAAATTTTGTTAACGAGGAAACCGCAAATGCAGAAAAACCTCGGGATCTAGTTCAGATTGAATACATATTGTATTAAGCTGCTACAAACACTAGCCCACTGCAAACTAACTTCAGACTGGACTATAGTTGAACCCCAATCAGTATCCCACCGATCCAAGGTACAGTGTACTCCTCCGCCTCTGATCCCAGTAAGATACTTCGCACTTGATTCCCTTAGCTGATCTCACCCACAACCAAGAGTTGATGTAACCCAAAATCACAGACTTGATAATAAACAGATTTGTCTCACACTCAAAGGATAAATTTGTCTCCCACAGATAAACCCTAGGTTTTGTTCCGTCTTTTGATATAAAATCAAGGTGAACAGGAACCAATTGATAATCCGGTCTTATATTCCCGAAAAACA
>NW_020642276.1:695-1000 GCF_003573695.1 Papaver somniferum
CTAGCGGGCGCACTAGTAGCACACAGACGTGTGGGGATTAGTTTTGCACAATTCTAGATGTCTCCTTTATATAACCTTCAAATCAGGGTTTTGCGTTAGTTACAAAGCAATCCTTATTCACCGTTAGATGAAAACCTGATTTAGATTCAAGCTAATATTTCTCAACCGTTAGATCGAAGACTAAGCTTGTCATACACACTTGGGTAGACGTTTACTGGGTTCGTGAAAACCATGCCCAAACGTGTACGTGTATGTTGGTTCAACATAGTAACCGAAAAGGTTAACCATATGAGCATTTCATATTA
>NW_020642277.1:0-711 GCF_003573695.1 Papaver somniferum
GTCAAGAAAATTCTCATCGATGGAGGAAGCTCAGTCAACGTCCTGTTCTATGACACGTTCAAACGTATGGAACTCAACAACGAGCAACTGCTGTCATCTTACTACACCATATACGGATTCAACGGCGCAGCTACAAAGCCCCTAGGGGACATTGTCTTACAAGTAGACGCAGGTCCCATGAAAGTGGACACTCGATTCAGCGTCGTAGATGCACCTTCACCTTACAACGCTATCATCGGAATAAGATGGGTTTACAATCTCAAAGGAGTAGCGACAACTTACCATCAATATCTCAGATTCCCAACACCCCAGGGAGTCATGGAAATTAAAGGAGACCAAGTAACTGCGCGGGAATGTCAGACCTCACAGAATCAGATCAATAACGAGCGGGAAGAAAACCACCAGTCCCGAAGAGCCAAAAATAAGGAAATAACCATAGATACATATCTGAAATAAATCTCCGGAAAAAACCTTCTGAACGTGAGCACCACTGGCAGCGCAGAAGCCATCACCTCCGCGACAAAAGAAAACGGAGAGCACACCAAATAACAATCAAAGAATGTTCCTCTCTTGGGGGAACCAAAACCCACGTTTACGCCTGTCGAAGCAGCTAAAGAAATCAACATAGGTACTGAGGGAAATCCGAAGATTATCAGAATAGGCACCTTGATGGATGAAGAAAGAGAAGCCGCGCTAATCAAACTTCTAAAG
>NW_020642277.1:721-1000 GCF_003573695.1 Papaver somniferum
AATAGGCACCTTGATGGATGAAGAAAGAGAAGCCGCACTAATCAAACTTCTACAGGAATACGCGGACATCTTTGCTTGGAAATTAGGGGACATGCCGGGAATTGACCCAAAGTTAGTTCATCACGAACTTCGAATAAAACCAGGTACCCCCCCTTTTAGGCAGAAGGTGCGCAAAGTAGCTCCAGAATACCATCGAGCAGTTAAAGTGGAACTCCGCAAACTACTGGACGCAGGATTCATCAAAGAAGTTAAGTACCCAACATGGATCTCTAACATGGT
>NW_020642278.1:0-274 GCF_003573695.1 Papaver somniferum
TGAGTTCAATAATAGGTTGCAGTTTCATCGAATCTGATATTTGACTTCTCAAACCTGTCCTGGACGAGAACACTGGTTCTGTATATGGTAATCTTGCAAGCTGAGTTCCATAATATACGTTGCAGTTTCATCAAATCTGATATTTGACTTCTCAAACCTGACCTGGACATGAACACTGGGTTTGTATATGGTAATCTTGCAACCTGAGTTCAATAACAGGTTACAGTTTCATCCGATCTGATATACTTGACACCTCAAACCTCACCTGGACGAG
>NW_020642278.1:285-528 GCF_003573695.1 Papaver somniferum
TTTGACTTCTCAAACCTGACCTGGACGAGAACACTGGGTTTGTATATGGTAATCTTGCAACCTGAGTTCAATAATAGGTTGTAGAATCCACTCAGGATCCATAGAATCTGATATTTGACTTCTCAAACCTCACCTGGACGAGAACACTGGGTCTGTATATGGTAATCTTGCAAACTTAGTATGCCTTGTTTTGTTTCCGATTATGTGTTTGACCATAATTTTGACCAACTTGATCACAAATTT
>NW_020642278.1:728-1000 GCF_003573695.1 Papaver somniferum
ATACCTATTATGACCTCTTCAAATATGTCATTTGCTTTATTCAGCTGCCATGCATCTGACCAATAATTATTTGTTTTGCAAGGTTTCATGGATTCTAACACCCGGAGCTGGAGATTACCTACTATGGAGAAAGTTGGAAAGTTATTTTAATATCAGGTTTGTTTCATTACCTATTATGATATATTCAAGCTACATTTATTCATTCTTTTCAAGTATGTGTGTTACATGATTTCTGCCAAAAAGAACCACTTACTACCATAGAGTTTTCAGTG
>NW_020642279.1:0-545 GCF_003573695.1 Papaver somniferum
CATAAACTTGTTTTGTGAACCGAAAAGGAAATTGCCAGGTGTTATTGGTTTTGTTATTCATTGCATATCTTATGAACAACCAATATGTGTGATAAAGTAGAACCGCTCACAACTTGTTGTGTTCTTGGTAGAACTATTCACAAAGGCCTGACTTTTGTATTGGTATAACTTTTATTAGTAAAACCAATCTTAAGTAATCACCTGTGGTATGATCGGATTATGTCTGCCTTAGGGAAAGAGAACCGATCCTTGTAAGGAAAAGGTAACCGATCCTAGTAAGGTAAAGGGAACCGATCCTTGTAAGGGGTGCAACACATCAAGGGGAACTGATCCTTGTGTGGGGTGCAACAAGGTTTATAGCAGAAAGGGGAATCGATCCTATTAACATGTACAACACATATAAGTTAGATACCATATATATGTGGGAACCGATCCTAGTACCTATTTAACCAAATCTTTTGGGAATCTAGTGTGACTATGCGTAGTACTCACGTGAAGGTAGAATCGAAACTTGTTTTGATAGAACCGTAAACCCATGATTGTGA
>NW_020642279.1:556-1000 GCF_003573695.1 Papaver somniferum
TACTCACATGGAGGTAGAACCGAAACTTGTTTTGGTAGAACCGTAAACCCATGATTGTGATTGAATGTTGGTTTGATCAATCACATAGTTCTTGAAAGTTAGATGAACCAATTCTAAACTTGTTTGGAAGTGTGGAAAATCGGTTTCAAGGTTGTAAGTGTGAAAGAGAACTTACAAAGTTAAGATGTCGACAAACTTTGAACACGTGATGAGAATGTTTATTTCTATAATTGTTCAAATATATTCCTAAACAGCAAAGGGAAGAGACACCCAGGATCGAAACATAAATAAGTTAAGAATCTTTTAATTAAGGTTATTAATTTCATTTTGTAGGGAAATTCCAGAATTAGTAATGTGCATTTACTAATTATATTTTCCGAGAGATTTCGATCGTTATTTTTGGACAGAGCATTTCCAGGAATTATGAAAACCGAATCCGTGCTT
>NW_020642280.1:0-353 GCF_003573695.1 Papaver somniferum
GAATCAACTAGACAGTCAGACTCAATCTAGATAAAAAGTATATCAAAGAGTTTATATCTCAATCTCTCAATTTGATATATACTCAAGCAAAAAGAAATCTGCGAGTCTTTATCAAATACTAGAGAGATAACTTGGATGGTACCAAAGACCAATATCCAAGTGTCAATCAATTTAAATCAACAACCAAAAGGTCGGATATTCTAATCGATTGAACAACGCACAACCTGTGATATTTCAATTATATAACAAAATATAATGCGGAAAAGAAATAACACAGACACCAGAATTTTATTAATGAGGAAACCGCAAATGCAAAAAAAACCCGGGACCTAGTCCAGATTGAACACACACTG
>NW_020642280.1:364-1000 GCF_003573695.1 Papaver somniferum
GAGGAAACCGCAAATGCAAAAAAACCCCGGGACCTAGTCCAGATTGAACACACACTGTATTAAGCCGCTACAGACACTAGCCTACTCCAAATTAACTTCGATCTGGACTGTAGTTGAACCTCAATCAATCTCACACTGATCCAAGGTACAGTTATGCTCCTACGTCTCTGATACCAGCAGGACACTATGTACTTGATTCCCTTAGCTGATCTCACCCACAACTAAGAGTTGCTACGACCCAAAGTCGAAGACTTTAATAAACAAATCTATATCACACAGAAAAGTCTACGGTAATAGAGAAATCCGTCTCCCACGAATATACCTACAAGTTTTGCTCCGTATTTTGATAAATCAAGGTGAACAGGAACCAATTGATAAATCAGACTTATATTCCCGAAGAACATCCTAGTATTATCAATCACCTCACAATAATCTTAATCGACGTAGTGAAAAAGATATTGCGAAATCAAAACGATGAGACGAAGTGTTTGTGATTACTTTTATATCTTGCCTATCGGAGATATCAATCTCAAGCCAATTATTACAATCGTACTCGTACGATAGAAACAACAAGATCAGATCACACAACTACAAGAAAGTAGTATCGGTCTGGCTTCACAATCCCAATGAAGTCTT
>NW_020642281.1:0-452 GCF_003573695.1 Papaver somniferum
AATGGTCTGGTCTAAAACTTTTTTTTTCAACTCTTTTTTTTTTAACTTCTTTTTTTTTTTTTTAACTTTTTTTCATGGTATCTCAATCACTCTAATTCACCCTAGCATTGGTAACAACTTGAATCGTGAGCCCCACCAAATCACTTAGAAACATATTTAAAAAGAAAAATAAAAACAGAAGTGAAAAGGACTCAACGAGATATGGTGAAACTATCATGTCATTTCTAACACCTGAGCTCTGTGCTTTTATGAATAGACTCTTCTAGATGTTTCCATCTAATCAGATTGGTTCCTCAACTCCTACAACCAACATGCTTCCATCCACTTAAATTAGTTAGTGCCTACCTCAATACGCATAAATTTCTAGGCTCTGGAGTTTATTTATTGCAACTAAAAAGTTTCTCCCATACCCCCAAACTTAAATCTAACATTGTCCTCAATGTTCTAAAGAT
>NW_020642281.1:652-1000 GCF_003573695.1 Papaver somniferum
AACTACATGGTCTATGTTTATAATATTTCTCATAGATCTTTAGAGGTGATTCCTCAATAAAAGTTGGAGTATCCATATATCACTGCCCACGCATATATTCACCACGAGTCATTTCCGAAGACATCTCTTGATAACGAGAATTTCTAGACATATATTCTCGCAACGTCATCGCAGGTGGCGTCTCCTCATAAGGATTCATCACCGAAGAAATATAAACTACAGAGGGATTCTATACAATCACAAACAAGGCCGACTCGACTCCACCAAAGCAAACCTAAAGATTTCTAGCAAACAAAAAGCATGATGGCTCCACTTAGATTGTTTCTAGACCAGCTTCTATCTTTCGAA
>NW_020642282.1:0-352 GCF_003573695.1 Papaver somniferum
GGATCGAATCGCTTCATCCCTTAAAGGATTCAACTGAAAGTATGTCCAATCAGCTTCGCAATATCCTTAATGGATTGCGGTAACCATTTAGATAGTGTATTTCTAGGCGTATGATGTGTTTGAAACACCTCATAACCTTCTCAATATTTTACCAATTTTCCATACTAGTATTGGAAAATCTGAATATAAAACCCCCATTATGGAAGCAATATATTACACCCCCACTACTAAAAATACTTATATATATAGTCAATCACGTAGCAAAGAAGCATACTGAGCTACCATACTCATGTCTAGTGCAATCACACACAATCTCAAAAGCATTAGCACTAAACCAAATGAGTGAAAACTT
>NW_020642282.1:552-1000 GCF_003573695.1 Papaver somniferum
GTTTTAAAGTTGTTTTTCAGAATATAAAGGATAACTTATCTAACTTATATGATTTCTTTTATTGTAGAAACTACATAGTTTTCCAAGCTTGGTTTACATAGATTCTCATCCTTAACTTACACAAAAGTATATATTTTTACTTATGACTATAACAAATCATACGTTGTAGAAACAACATCAACAAAACAAGCATGTAAGTTATTTAGTCACATCAATGCAAGAGTCAACAATTTTGCTTGTCTAAAAACAATAGGCTCATAAAAACTTTTTGCCAAAGATTTAATAGTTTGAAGAACAAAGTTACTTACTGTAAGAAGTTATTTTCCAGCAACAAAATATTCATGACTAAATTTAGTCTCACTATATATGCTTTTCTAGGTTCATTTTTAGTGAATTACTTGTCACCTTCATTTTTCTAGTTCCTCTAATTTAGATCAAAGCTGTTAAA
>NW_020642283.1:0-487 GCF_003573695.1 Papaver somniferum
CTTTGAGAATATTTTCGGTTTTGGAAATTTCTTGGTGTCCAAACTTCCTTGTCTATAAATACTTGAAGTTTTCATTTCTAGCAAACTAATCCTTCGTGACAGCAAACTTCCTCGGTTGTGTTGTTACTGGTGAAGTCGCCTATTCGGAGAGGAGAGTAACCTAATTAGGCGAAATCTCTTACGATAGCTCAATTTAAAGTCTTATTTGGGATTGAGAAGCTCTATTAGTACCGTTGGTGGGAAACTAGATAATTGCGGTTTATCTTGTGTTTTCGATTGATTTGATTGACTAACGGTGGTTGAACTTTGATTGCACCTAGTTTGTTTATGCTTGAGAATCTTCTCTTCTGATATAAGATTCACTCAAACTAGATCGAAGTTTCGACAGGGATCTTTATACTGTTGTTAGTGCTAAAGACGATCTTGTGATAATCCATTGTTAACAGACTCCGTTCTGTGCGTGATTGATCACAAGAGATTCAAGTTG
>NW_020642283.1:498-1000 GCF_003573695.1 Papaver somniferum
CCATTGTTAACAGACTCCGTTCTGTGCGTGATTGATCACAAGAGATTCAAGTTGTTGTGTGCAGGTGTTTATTGAAGATCTAAGAAGATTTGAAGACAAATAAGATATTGAAGATTTCTGATTTGGGGTTCATAATCTTTGGTGTGCACAATACTTGTTTCGGTATAAGAGGATCCAACTATAATCGGTTTATCCTTGGGGTAGATTGGATTGAATAATTGTGTAGATCGGCATCAATACAATTCTTTGTGATTAAAAGTATTGATTGCAAAATCTTAACAACTACTTCGGTAGTTGAACATAAGATAGATTTAAGAACCCGACGAAGGAGTTTATGTTAAGATAAACAGAAGATCCTTTGTCCGACTCACATCACTTGGTTGAAGAGAGTTGATACGAAACAGATTTGTTGTTCCTTTACTGTTTGGAATACGAAACAAAGGAATTGTTCCAAGTACGTGACTTATACATAAGTTGGAGGCATAGGAATATAGACGGAACT
>NW_020642284.1:0-453 GCF_003573695.1 Papaver somniferum
GAAAGAGATAAGACAAGAGCTTCTGGCGATTGCCGTAAGGTTAGCGAGAGGTGAAGTTCTTCCCATTGGCAGCATGTTCCTTGGTTCTCTATATACGCATTTGGATCACTTGGTTGCAGATATGCGTGTTTCGAACGGTTTTATGAAAGTGGACTCGTATGTCCATGTTTCTTTCCTTCAAACGTGGTTATGGGAGCATTTCGAGAAGTATGCTCTGAAAGCGTTACCTTCGATTCCCACGAGCTGGGGTGGCTCCAGAATACTCTGATGGGTGAACAGGCGCCCAAGTGTTGGATTGAACTTGGTTGGGTTCCTTGATAAGTTGCATGAAGTCGGTTTTCGCCCGTGGGACCCGGTGCATGCGTCTGTAGTTCAGGTTAACACCTTTGCTTCCGCTCCGAATATGGCTTTGCTTTCCGAAGATAACCCGAGTGCTGGTGAAGATTTGTTTAT
>NW_020642284.1:464-1000 GCF_003573695.1 Papaver somniferum
TGTAGTTCAGGTTAACACCTTTGCTTCCGCTCCGAATATGGCTTTGCTTTCCGAAGATAACCTGAGTGTTATTGAAGATTTGTTTATGTGGAGTTGCATGCCCAGTTATATGCCGTCTTTCTTTAGGGGATCGTTCCAAGTAGTTTCTTATAATATTGATCGTGCTGCTCGTCACATGGGTTTCGACCAAGGGGTCCCTCTTGCTCGTCAGCCGGTTGTTCCTAAGAATTCGTTGCTTGTTGCTCTTAATGCCAGCGTTCTTGAACCGGGTACGCTCTACCCTTCTTGCCTTCGGAAAGAGTTCCTTCGACGACTTTCAAGTATAGTGAGTTCTGGAAAGATGAGTTCCTTACTATCCGGGGTTTTGTGAACCATATGGTGGCGAATTCCCGTTGTAGACCCACTCCTGAGGTTTTGGCAAAGCATCCAATGTTGAGAAATCCTCCTGCAACTAAGCGAAAATCGCCTGGTAATGTGGACAGTCCCCAGGTGAAGGAACAGAGGACGAAGAACCGCGCTGGTGGATTTCGGTAGGT
>NW_020642285.1:0-165 GCF_003573695.1 Papaver somniferum
GGCAGATGCAAAGAACCAAAACAGTTAACAAACCAAAGCAGTTAACACAAGATGGCAAAACAGCAAAGATTAAATGGCAGAGGATATAAAATAAAAATAGCAGGGAACCAAGGCTGTAAGCCAAGGGCAGGGGGAGTTTGTGCACTGATTTCAGTGCACAACAGC
>NW_020642285.1:365-700 GCF_003573695.1 Papaver somniferum
AAAACTACAAGAAAAACACAGCACCAATCCCCGGCAGCGGCGCCAAAAACTTGGTGGGCCCGAAAAAGCGTATAAAATTGAAGCGAAATGAAACGGGCCTACAGTAATACCGCAAGTGCACGGTCGTCAGTTGTAGCTCGTGCAAGTACGGGTTGATCCACAGAGACTGGGGGTGTTTGGAGTTTCTAGCTATTTGGGCTCTAAATTGCTATTGTGCTTCTAATTGTGCTTTGGGCTTAGTGGGTTTGTAACAATGAAATGGTTTTGGGCTCAGTGGGCTTTTGGATTGACTGTGAACTTATGGGCTTTTGGTCTTTTGAATTGCACTGGGCCTT
>NW_020642286.1:0-342 GCF_003573695.1 Papaver somniferum
TCAGAAATGCATAGCAAACCCTAAATTAGTCAACTTCGAGAAAGAAACTGGGTCCGAGATCGAAACCTGGACTCGAGAATAAGTCTGAAACTTCGTAAGAACGATGAATCCAACCATTTACGGGTAAGATTCCATCGTATATTCTCAGAAACACTCAAGAAACCCTAAATTAGTCAACTTCGAGACATAAACTGGGTCTGAGATCGAAACCTGGACTCGATAATAAGTCTAAAACTTCGTAAGAACGACAAATCCATTCACTTACGGGTAAGATTCCATCGTATATTCTCAGAAACGCTCATCAAACCCTAAATTAGTCAACTTCGAGAAAGAAACTGGGTC
>NW_020642287.1:0-490 GCF_003573695.1 Papaver somniferum
AGCGAAGAATGATGTTTGCAAGAGCCGGATCAACTAGAAGTGGGCTTGAAGAGGAAGAATTGTTCTTAAAGAAGATATGGGCTTGGCATACCCAAGACCCAAAACCCTTACCCAAATCCATTTCCATTATCCATACCCATTTCCATGAGAGCCGTCAGATTGGATCCATCTCATCATCCAACGATCGCCTCATCATTGTGCATCAAACTCCGAAGATCCTGTCAAACACTATAGTACCTAACTCCATCTGAATCCGTCAGTTTTGTTGTATCTCATCATCCAAAGGTCGTTCCTATCGCGCCGTTGGATCATTCCATCACCTTTTCATCCTACGCTTTCGCTTTGCTGAGCATCAACCTTTGATACACCCGCCTCACACCCTAGCATCAGAAACCTACACCCTCAACCAAACGAACCCTAATCCCATTTCCATCGATCTCTTCCCCTCTCTTCTTCCCAAATTCTCTGCAAAACTCTCTTCTCGTCTGCA
>NW_020642287.1:501-973 GCF_003573695.1 Papaver somniferum
ATCAGAAACCTACACCCTCAACCAAACGAACCCTAATCCCATTTACGCCGATCTCTTCCCCTCTCTTCTTCCCAAATTCTCTGCAAAACTCTCTTCTCGTCTGCAACACCACCTCCTCCTCTGTCTCCTCTGCCGCAACCATTTATATCACTGCCACCACCTCCTCAGCTCAGTCCTTCCCCCAAAACCCATCCCTCTACTAGCCTAGAAAATTTACAAAACTCGCACCTCTTTCTCTGAACCCTAGGGTGTGGGATTTGTAAAACATCTCTAGCTAGTATTTTAGAGACGACAAGAAGCGCAGGAGATGAAGCAGAAGACAAGAAGAAAACCTGGGTCAGAGACAAAATCAGATCAAAATCAGTGGGTAATTTTCAATTCAAAAATTTAGGGATTTTCAAATTAGGGTTTGTAGAAATTTAGGGTTTTGTAAAAACTATAAATTGATGTTATGGGTGTTGTAGAAACCATG
>NW_020642288.1:0-436 GCF_003573695.1 Papaver somniferum
GGTTGCAAGTCTCTTTGTAAGATCCTTTCGGTTTGTTCTTTATTTGTTCGTGCCTTTGTCATTTTGTGATAAAAAGGGGGAGAAATATATGGAGTAAACAAGTGATATTGATATTGATTTGTATTTATTTGGTATCACTAAGGAAAGGACAATGGTACTTAAACGTTATATCTAACGAAAAGAGTAAAGCATAGACTAAGGGGGAGTAACATATCATATGATGATGGGAATAACAAAGACGTGCGGATTGAAAATCTACCTATCTTACCTTTAAGGGGAGTATTAGCTTTGTGTAATGAATTCTTGTAATTTGTTTATACATATGATGTAAGAGTTTTGTCACTAAAATTGACAAAGGGGGAGATTGTTCGAGCATAGCTCGATTGGACCCACCAAGCGTTGGTATGTCAAGTTTGGTTGTCATATTTTAGTGAAC
>NW_020642288.1:447-1000 GCF_003573695.1 Papaver somniferum
CATAGCTCGGTTGAACCCACCAAGCGTTGGTATGTCAAGTTTGGTTGTCATATTTTAGTGAACCAAAACTCATTTAAAGAGTCGCTTGATTATTTACTAGAGTCAACTTCGTATAGGTTAGCTTGAAAGTATTAGGATATGAGACATTACAAGTATTACGTGAAGACTTGAAGAATGTGAAGAAGTACGGGGCTACAACGACGACATCATATCCTTCCACTTGAGGTTAGTAATATTTGACTTGAACTGTTTCATTCCCTAACGTATCTTTCAAGTCGTGCATATTGAAAACAAAACTGCGAAGCTATGAATGATTATACTCTAGTTAGACGTAGTATTAAGGAATACAATACGAAGTATAACGCTTATCTTTTGAACTTCGTATATAAGACATCAACATAATCGTTTGAATGCTATTGTGATTATGTATGGGTATGAGGTGAAGATTTCATCCTATAAAACAATGTTTTACATTCTTTTAAAGGAAGTAAATTCATAAACTTGTTTTGTGAATCGAAAGGGAAATCGTTAGGCTTATTGTTATTGTTATTCA
>NW_020642289.1:0-666 GCF_003573695.1 Papaver somniferum
TTATATCATTTGCTCTTACAACTTCTTGTAACTAAGTCTTCAACTTTGATTTTTGAATTATTCTTTTCTATTGTTGCTTCTAAACCTTAAACGTCTTCAACTTTCTTCATAGATTTTGATGTCGCTCCGCTTGTTGATGATGATAAGTTTCTACTGAGAGAGAGTCGCAATCCAGTAACTAAGACTACATTGTGAGGTTGCTTTGTCTTTCTGGCATTTCCTGACCTACTTGCCTTTCCATCATGTATGGTTAGGTCCATCACGGTTACCCTCTAAAAGGAACAAGTTCTCTCCTGAATTTCAAGGATCTCAATGTCTTTTTCTCTAATGTCTCAATAGGTTGTTATCTCTAGCATTCCAATTTCTATCTTTTCGGTGAGAAACAGTATGTAAACTTAGCTAACCGGATACCATGTGACGCTAGAAGTTTCAAAAATGCAACTAAAAAGTTTCTCCCATACCCCCAAACTTAAATCTAACATTGTCCTCAATGTTCTAAAGATAAAATTAAAAGCATATGAACAAGGAGAAACTGTTACCATTTGAAGCAAAAGAGTTAAGGAAAGATATTACCGTGTTGTATGATATTGGGTTACCTCCCAAGAAGTGCTAAGTTTAAAGTCTTCATCCAGACATCGGAAGGAATTAGTCAACTCATAGAATCAT
>NW_020642289.1:677-1000 GCF_003573695.1 Papaver somniferum
GTTTAAAGTCTTCAGCCAGACATCGGAAGGAATTAGTCACCTCATAGAATCATATAGAAGTAGCCGGAATAATTGTGGGTCATCTGGATCAAAAAGTGTTAACCACAAGAAGAGGAAACTGCAACAGACCAAGAAGATACCGAACATACCCTTATTTAACTTTTTGTTTAAGACAACTATCTCTAGTTGTGGCTCAGGTTCGGGCTCTATAAAAGGGTTTAAATAAAATGTTTTCATAGGCAGGACATCCTCAAAAGAAGGATTCTTAAGATCAGGTTGTAGAGTCTGGAAATACTCAAGTAGGAACTTAGAAGCACATAACA
>NW_020642290.1:0-546 GCF_003573695.1 Papaver somniferum
CACCTAAAGCCATCAAAGGTCAAGCGGTCGCAGACTTGCTCGCCGCTTTTCCAGGGGAAGACACAACAACACTACATGAAGAAGTACCCGGCGAATTCCTAGACATCTTGGTCATCAAGGAAGAAACATGGCTTCTATACTTTGACGGATCTGCCACCCCTAGTAGTGACACCGGAGGAGCGAGCATAGTGTTGGTGTCTCCATATGCTGAAGTTTTCTCACATTCGTTCAAGTTGGATTTCCACTGCACCAATAACTCAGCGGAATATGAAGCCTTCCTATTAGGATTATCCTTTTCCAAGCAAGCAGGAGCAACACACCTCGAGATAAGGGGAGATTCAAAATTATTAGTCAAACAGATGAATGGAACGTATTCTCTCAAAGAAATCACACTTGCTCCATTCAGAACCGAAGCTCAGCGACTGTTGACCTATTTTGCTGACGCAACGATCGTCCATACTGGACGGACTAACAACAGGCATGCTGATTGCCTAGCAACTCTCGCCTCCAAGCTGCAATTCGAAGGAGCACAGAAAACGATCACTG
>NW_020642290.1:557-1000 GCF_003573695.1 Papaver somniferum
CTGATTTCCTAGCAACTCTCTCCTCCAAGCTGCAATTCGAAGGAGCACAGAAAACGATCACTGTACAGAGACGTACGGTATCATCAACTTGGCTCACTCAAATCGAAGACATTCCAGCGAACGATTGGCGAGCACCCATCATTCATGAATTGAGCAGATCTATTTCAGAAGTCAAAGTCAGCCTCAAGGAATTGAAAAACTACTTCTTGCTTCATGGAGGGATATACTATCGAAACCCTGATGGATCTCTATCACGATGTCTTGGGAGCGACGAAGCGGAAGAACAGCTCAAGCGCATACATGAGGAAGTCTGTGGGCAAACGTTAGTGGTAACACTTTACAGAAAGCTTCAAAGAATGGGGTACTACTGGCCATCCATGGAGACTCAATCGAGAGATTTACAAGGATCTTGTCCTGATTTCCAAACACCTCCTCATCACTTG
>NW_020642291.1:0-344 GCF_003573695.1 Papaver somniferum
AAAATATCAAAATTCTCAGGACTGAGACGCGGACGCCTTGGGGACACGAGCACGCTATCTTGACCGACCAAGATTGGCTCTTTGGCTCACGGAAGCCGGTCCCATCAATTTTCACAGTTTTGACCTAATTTGCACAATTGCTCGTATTAGGTCCAAAACTCTTCCAAACACTTTGGATTTTCATGAAGTGATCGTCAGGCGGTCACGTGACAACCCAGGGCCGGTTTCATGACCCCATGGTCGGTCCCTCACTCCGTCATAATTAATTAGGTTTTCTCACCTAAAGCTCAGACGAGCATTTTTGAATAAATGATTAAGCCAACATTTAATCATTCTTCCGCCAA
>NW_020642291.1:462-1000 GCF_003573695.1 Papaver somniferum
ATATGGACACTACATGGTTGATCCACGGTCCCATATAGTCGCTCCCTCCTTCATCCTATGGTTAAACTTCTGACGAACCATGAATTGATCATCAATTGATCAAATTAGGGTTTCTGAATCCAAGGATCATCATTCCAAATTCCAACCTTAATAATTTTACGACTGCCTCGTGGTCATTAATTTTATTAATTATGCTCGGTTCAACGACCAGTATTCTAATTAATATTTTTGGTACGCTGCCAATAATCCATCAGATGAGCAACACATGCTCAGACGATCAAATATTCAACAATTCATCACATGAGCAACACTTGCTCAGATGATAAATATTTGCTCAAACCAAGGAATATTGGTTCAACAATCAATATTCAACGATCCATCGAATGAGCAATACTTGCTCACTTCATCGTAAGAACTATACCTCTGTCTCATGACATGTTCAACTCATGAGTTTCAGAACATCATGTTCAACTCAGCAACTACATGGACTCATCGTCCCATCAAACCACGAAGTCATCAATTGACTAACATACCACGA
>NW_020642292.1:0-451 GCF_003573695.1 Papaver somniferum
TTATTCTCAAAACAGGGAAAGAACAAATATTCTCGGCTTTTTGGATATATATGGAAGTTACGTGAAGGTATGGAGAAGATATTCCCCAAGAATTATTTCTATCAAGTTTGGACGGAGTTTAGAAAAGAATTGAACAAGGCAGAGACGTGTAGGAGAGAAACAAAAGCCGAAAATTTGGTTAAAAGCAAGGAAAGATTCTCGGGATTTATTCGGTTGTGGTGTATAAAAAGAAGCGGTGGGAGTCTGAAAAGGGTATCGAACACTTTAGGGGTCGTTTGGAGTAGTTGCAGAAGAGAAACAAAAGTTGCAGAGAAGTTCTACATCACCAGCAGAACGAGGAAGAAGAAGATAGGAAAACCGTCGGCTAATCTTTCATATATTGTAACAGTTTTGTAACAATTATTTCAGTAAGGGTTTTCTTTGCAACATCAGCCTCTGTAACAGCGAGTTC
>NW_020642292.1:462-1000 GCF_003573695.1 Papaver somniferum
TATTTCTGTAAGGGTTTTCTTTGCAACAACAGCCTCTGTAACAGCGAGTTCTGTAACAATTATATCTGTTACAAACTCGTTGCTTTATTAATTTTCTCTTGTTTTCACCCTTTTGAGCTATGAACACCTATTTTGAGCACGTGATTAACATGAGGAGCTAAACTCCATTGCTGAGGCGACGGAGGAAGCCATTTTTCCAATTATTTTGTGGTAAATTCTATTTAATTTAATTTTCATAATTCTTTTATGATTATTTGCACTGAACTGAAATCGAATATATGATTCTGATTAAGTGGTTGTGTTCTCAATTGATGGGTCATGCTTAGGTTAAGTCTTTTGATGGTCCATGCTTTCGATTTACAACTATTGTTTTGAGTATCTACTTGTCTAGGCGAAAATATTAGAATCACTTTAAACGTAAAGAGTTGCATAAATATTGACTAGATTAAATCACATAAAAATTGGAGATTGGTGGAATCCTGAGTCTCAGTGCTTTTTATAATCTTGATAACAATTTCTTTTTAAGTTTTCTATTTTA
>NW_020642293.1:0-185 GCF_003573695.1 Papaver somniferum
TCTGGCTGAAAACTTTAAACTTAGCACTTCTTGGGAGGTAACCAATTTTCATGCGACACGGTAATATTCTTCCTTATTTCTTTTCCCTCAAGTGGTAATAGTTTCTCCTTGTTTATGTTTTTAATTTTATCTTTAGAACATTGAGGACAATGTTAGATTTAACTTTGGGGGTAAGGGAGAAAATT
>NW_020642293.1:228-492 GCF_003573695.1 Papaver somniferum
ATGCTTTTAATTTTATCTTTAGAACATCGAGGACAATGTTAGATTTAAGTTTGGGGGTATGGGAGAAACATTTTAGTCGCATTTTTGAAACTTCTAGCGTCACATAGTACCCGGTTAGCTAAGTTTACATACTGTTTCTCACCGAAAAGATATAAATTGGAATGCTAGAGATAACAACCTATTGAGACATTAGAGAAAAAGACATTGAGATCCTTGAAATTCAGGAGAGAACTTGTTCCTTTTAGAGGGTATCCGTGATGGACC
>NW_020642293.1:692-936 GCF_003573695.1 Papaver somniferum
TTTGGTTGCTTTGTTAGTCCGCTTTCAATCTGGCACAAGATCTTTCTAGCACTGGTTTAACTCATCACACGTAATTAGTCCAGCTGTGTAGCAGATATCCCTCTCATCTTTATCTCTCTCCTAATCTTATCCAGATGTAAATCAGCGGACGCATCTTACAATGTTTATCTAGCTGTGTAGCGGATATCTCTTTATCTAGCAGTGTTGCGAATGTGTCTCCCCTTTTCTTTAGTCAGCTTTAGAG
>NW_020642294.1:0-450 GCF_003573695.1 Papaver somniferum
TGAAAATTAACATTGCCCTATGATGTTAGCTAAGTGTCTAGCTTCATGACTATTAGCCTTAGAAAAGGCAGTCATCAAAACGCAAATGAGAAACATCGGGACAAAATCTATTAACTATAATATCATGAATGTTAGAGCATTTCTCGGCTAAACCTACAAGTGTTGAGCTTATTGTCATTATACAACGTCAAAGTTCAATTGTATCACAACTTCAACAACAATACTATGTTGATATGTATCACTCCCCCTTAGTCAATACTCCATCTCACATGTAAACCACTCCCCCTTATATAATGATCCGAAAACCATATGTATTTTTAGTGTGAACTACATATTAATTCTCCCCCTTTTTGTCAATAAAATTGGCAAAGGTACAAGAACGAGATCCTAGTGAAATTTCCGAAAGAGACATTTCATGACCAAAAGAAAGCAAAAATATCAACTTGTTCT
>NW_020642294.1:461-1000 GCF_003573695.1 Papaver somniferum
GATCCTAATGAAATTTCCGAAAGAGACATTTCATGACCAAAAGAAAGCAAAAATATCAACTTGTTCTTTAGATGCAATCATAAAGCCGAAGCTAAATGTATTCATCAAGGAGTTTATAAAGATACAAGATAGCCTCTATAATATTCCACAGCGACACTCCCCACAAAGATTTGGCAATTAAGCGCAAGTTCAAAAAGAACTCTCCCCCATAATATGTCATTCCCAAGGGAACAACAAGAGCGACCTTAATTTCGAAAGAGAAAAGAAAGATTTCTTTGGACATAACAAATCACATACAAGTATGAATTTGAATCCAAAGTATTAAATTAACCACAAGAAGTTCATGATTAATTTAACCGAAAATGCTCAACACAAGTAAACTTATGGAGACTTAAGAGCGCTTAATTAGATTAATCACAAGTAAACCCATAATTAATCTAATCGAAATACACAATCAAACTAATCACAAAAGTAATCAATTTAATTGGTCATACTCACATAAGAGAGTCTACGGAGCAATGACTAAGTTAATCATGAAC
>NW_020642295.1:0-477 GCF_003573695.1 Papaver somniferum
AATCACATCGTGTCAAGAAGTCCATTCCGAAAATAATTCTTGAGCCTCCAGCCACGGACCAAGAGATGTACGACTGGGGATTGCTTACCACAGTTAATCTCATAAGAAACGAATTTGGAAGAACGTTGATCGATGCTTACACCGCCATCAACAACATTCCACCGAAAACCATCGGATCCACATGCATCGCTCGACAAGAAGATACTCATGCTCCATCTCAATCAGAGACCCTGAAGGAGCGCTCAGAAATACTTATGGCTACATCATTCTCAAAGTGAACATAAGTTCAACCTGGACAGAAACCAAGTTTCACATAATCAGGAAGATCCAGGATATGACATGTCCTTCAGACGAGCGTGGATCCATGCTGAAAAGATAGGTACTTACAAAGAGCCTTTGGTTAAACATCTCTCCAACGAAGAAAGTTCTGATCCAGAAGATTTGACGGACATTCCATCATCAGAGTACTTTGAGGAA
>NW_020642295.1:488-1000 GCF_003573695.1 Papaver somniferum
GCCTTTGGTTACACATCTCTCCAACGAAGAAAGTTCTGATCCAGAAGATTTGACGGACATTCCATCATCAGAGTACTTTGAGGAATTTCGACGAGGTTGAAGCAAGAACCTGCAAAATATGCATAGACATTCATTAAGAGGTTCCGCGCTCAGGAAAGTCTCATTCCATGTCTACGTCATTTATTTACCCACATGCTATCCTAGCATGGGGACTTAATTATGCTATCAACTCTACAAGACGTTATGAATGGTAGCTTCACCGCATTAGTATTTTACCAAGTGGTTGAATCTGACGTTTCTCCCAATCAAGCACTGAAATATTCATTACTGACGTCCAAACATGGCAAAGAACACTTTGGGCGTTTCTCCTTCTAGTCCATGTGTTCCACAAAATCAGAAAGCTCTAATTCTGCACAAGTGTCGAATCCCACTACTGCAACGAAAAGGATGCTGAATCAACAGAAGATACTACAGGGCCGAGACGATCAAACCCTAAGATATTCGATGCTTAA
>NW_020642296.1:0-539 GCF_003573695.1 Papaver somniferum
ACTCATTCCTTATTTTATAATTATTTTTCATCATCTCATGGTGTTTTCCTCAGTTTCGTCGAAACCCTAATTTTGGCATATTTTCTCGAATGGATGCTCAATTGCACGCCAAAAAACATCAAAATTCTCAGGAATGAGAAACGGACGCCTTGGGGACACGAGCACGCTATCTTGACCGACCAAGATTGTATCTTTGGCTCACGGAAGCCGGTCCCATCAATTTTCACAGTTTTGACCTAATTTGCACAATTGCTCGTATTAGGTCCAAAACTCTTCCAAACACTTTGGATTTTCATGGAGTGATCGTCAGGCGGTCACGTGACAACCCAGGGACGGTTTCATGACTCCATGGTCGGTCCCTCCCCTCGTCATAATTAATTAGGTTTTCTCGCCTAAGGCTCAGACGAGCATTTATGAATAAATGATTAAGACAACATTTAATCATTCTCCCACCAACAAATCGTCAACTTTTCAGGAGTTCTTCGTATTTGCTCATGTGAGCATATGGACACTACATGGTTGATCCACGGTCCCATGTA
>NW_020642296.1:739-1000 GCF_003573695.1 Papaver somniferum
CTCAGATGATAAATATTTTCTCAAACCAAGGGATATTGGTTCAACAATCAATATTCAACGATCCATCGAATGAGCAATACTTGCTCACTTCATCGTAAGAACTATACCTCTGTCTCATGACATGTTCAACAAATGAGTTTCAGAACAT
The DNA here is from genome assembly GCF_003573695.1 of Papaver somniferum. Lineage (NCBI taxonomy): Eukaryota > Viridiplantae > Streptophyta > Magnoliopsida > Ranunculales > Papaveraceae > Papaver > Papaver somniferum. The sequence continues at coordinate 888 of NW_020642296.1, forward strand.
CATGTTCAACTCAGCAACTACATGGACTCGTCGTCCCATCAAACCACGAAGTCATCAATTGAATAACAAACCACGAGACATCAATCGTGTCACTTGGGGGGATATCACTTAGG
>NW_020642297.1:0-805 GCF_003573695.1 Papaver somniferum
ATATTCTCATAAACCCTAAACACGCACGAATTCATCAACTTCGAGAAGTGAACTTGTTCCGAGATCGAAAACTTGCCATGAGATAACTACTACGAGACTCGAACTTCACGAGAAGGATGGATCTTTAACAGTTTACGAGTAAGATTCCATGAGAATATTCTCATAAACCCTAAACACGCACGAATTCGTCAACTTCGAGAAGTGAACTTATTCCGAAATCGAAAACTGGCCATGAGATAACTACTATGAGACTGCAACTTCGCATGAACGATGGATCTTTAGCAGTTTACGGGTAAGATTCCATGAGAATATTCTCATAAACCCTAAACACGCACGAATTTATCAACTTCGAGAAGTAAACTTGTTGCGAGATCGAAAACTGGCCATCAGATAACTACTATGAGACTGCAACTTCGCATGAACGATGGATCTTTAGGAGTTTACGGGTAAGATTCCATGAGAATATTCTCACAAACCCTAAACACTCACGAATTCGTCAAATTCGAGAAGTGAACTTGTTCCGAGATCGAAAAATAGCCATGAGATAACTACTACGAGACTCGAACTTCCCGAGAACGATGGATCTTTAGCAGTTTACGGGTAAGATTCCATGAGAATATTCTCATAAACCCTAAACACACACAAATTCGTCAAGTTCGAGAAGTGAACTTGTTCCGAGATCGAAAAATGGCCATGAGATAACTACTACGAGACTCGAACTTCCCGAGAACGATTGATCTTTAGCAAATTACGGGTAAGATTCCATGAGAATATTCTCATAAATCCTAAACACGCACGAATTCGT
>NW_020642298.1:0-366 GCF_003573695.1 Papaver somniferum
TCGGAAGGATTGTGGAATTGGCTTTCCAAGTCCGCGAACTGTCGGAAGTTCTCGACCGAGAATTTCTGCTGGGATTTTCTGAAACTCGTTTGTGTGTTAAGTCCGCGAACCCAGACCGTGAACTGGCGGAAGTTCTCTTTCCGAGAATTTCTGATGAGTTTGGAAAACTCAACCGGTTAACTTAAGTCCGCGAACTTGTTTGTGAACTTAAGAGGTTATGATCTAAAGATGTGCTATGAACGTGAAACATTAAATTACTAAGGAATGCTTTATGCAAACCGTGGCTATAAAGTTCATGAGCTGATTCAATCGAATCGAATAATCTTTGTTTCAATTTTGTCCTGTGTAGTTACATAAGATCTCATA
>NW_020642298.1:377-1000 GCF_003573695.1 Papaver somniferum
GTTCATGAGCCGATTCAATCGAATCGAATCATCTTTGTTTCAATTGTGTCTTGTGTAGTTACATAAGATCTCATAGCAATTGAACAACTCTTTAGCTAGTTCATTTGAGTCAATTGAACTAGTTATGGTGAAGAAGAACAAGGTTAATATGAAATGCTCATATGGTTAACCTTTTGGGTTACTATGTAGAATCAACATACACGTACACGTTTGGGCATGGTTTTCACGAACCCAGTAAACGTCTACCCAAGTGTGTGTGACAAGCTAAGTTTTAAATCTAACGGTTGAGAAATATTAGCTTGAATCCAAATCAGGTTTTCATCTAACGGCGAATAAGGATTGCTTTGTAACTAAGGCAAAACCCTGATTTGAAGGATATATAAAGGAGACATCTAGCATTGTGAAAAACTAATCCCCACACGTCTGTGTGCTACTAGTGATCCCGCTAGAGTCGATCTCCATTAACTTTTGATTTTCTGCTCTAAAATCAGGTTAACGACTTAAAGACTTCATTGGGATTGTGAAGCCAGACCGATACTACTTTATCGTAGTTGTGTGATCTGATCTTGCATCTTCTATCGTACGAGTACAATCGATTGATTGGCTTGAGATCGTGAGAGTTC
>NW_020642299.1:0-467 GCF_003573695.1 Papaver somniferum
AACACAACTGTACACAACTCAAGCCATTTCTTGCCCCCACATCAAGATATGTACAAATGGGGAAAAGCCAGTCTTGTTACCAAGAGGCATAATGCGCAGAGGAATTCTCATGCGACACATCTGGTTGATAGGTGTGAACAGTCCCTGTAGTATAATCAAAATAATAATGATAGTCAGGGCAGCTGGAGCTTTCTATCCTTCGTTGGTTTGGGCTAGAAGAAGGATATTTCTGATATCTGGGTTGTTCAGTATTAACAGTTTTAACACGACCAACACCCTTTCCGGAAAGATTCTTAGACTTAACAGAATTAAGTTTTTCTAAGAATTTAAAAACGCCTTCGAACGCTTTAAACATATCTTTATCAATTGATCCATCACGATAGTATTCCTCATAGAGATCAAGAGTTAATCCAGTGAGGTTCCATATCCTTAAGCGTATTGAACGTTTTCCCAATTTTTCTTTCCTT
>NW_020642299.1:478-1000 GCF_003573695.1 Papaver somniferum
CACGATAGTATTCCTCATAGAGATCAAGAGTTAATCTAGTGAGGTTCCATATCCTTGAGCGTATTGAACGTTTTCCCATTTTTTCCTTCTTTTTATTTTTTCCTTCAGATTGCTTCTTAACATCTAAATCTCCCCTTTTAGATGAAGTAAGATTATCATGAGAACCCAGAGGTTTTAACCATAACAATCTTTGAACAATCTTTAAGGAATTCTGGCGTGCGTTACAGATGCCATGAGCAAGTTTTCCAAAGAAATTTCCCATAGGGAAATTTATATGGAACGAACAAACACAAACTTATTAGGTTTACCGTGTTTGCCTGCTCTGATACCAATTGAAAAAACGGGGGTCCAACAACACCACCCAATATTTCGCTTAGCAACCTGTATGGAGTAACTCTGAAATACTTTGCTAGAGAATCAACTAGACATTCAAAATCAATCTAGATAAAAGTATCTCAACAAATTAATATCTCTCTCTTGATTTGATTTTTACTCAAGCTAAAAACAATAGTGAGTCTTTAT
>NW_020642300.1:0-581 GCF_003573695.1 Papaver somniferum
AAAGGAATCAGGATTTGCATAGATTTCACTGATTTAAATAAAGCTTGCCCCAAAGACAGTTTTCCGCTACCAGATATTCCTCAAATGGTAGAATCCGCAGCAGGAAACGATAGGGTATCATCTTTAGATGGATACAAAGGGTAAAACCAAATCCCTCTCGCTGAAGAAGATCAAGAACATACTGCTTTCTTTGCCCCTAGAGGTTTATATTGTTACACGAAAATGCCGTTTGGTTTGCGAAATGCGGGAGCGACATACCAAAGAATGGTAGAGAAGGTGTTCGCAAAATGGATACACAAGACGTTAGAAGTGTACGTGGATGACATGTTAGTAAAGAGTAAAGAAGCTAAAGACCATGTAAAAGATTTAAGGGAGATTTTTGAACAAATGCGGCAGTATAACATTAAATTGAATCCTGAGAAGTGTACTATTGGAGTTGCATCGGGAAAAGTTTTAGGCTACATTGTATCAAAGGAAGGAATACAGGTTGATCCAGAAAAAGTGCAAGCAGTTCGTGACATGCCAACACCAGCAACAATAAAAGATGTACAAAAGTTGAATGGGTTCTAGCTTCGCTGGGA
>NW_020642300.1:672-1000 GCF_003573695.1 Papaver somniferum
AGATTCATTTCGCGATCATCAGACAAATGCAAATATTTTTTCGATATACTCAAGAAGGGTGCAAAATTTAAATGGAGTGATGAATGTGAAAAGGCTTTTCAAGGAATCAAAGAACATCTTATGAATACAACTATTTTACAAAAAGCAGAAACATGAGAAGAATTATTGATCTACCTTGCGACAACGTCGCATGCATTAAGTGTTGTGTTATTGCGAGTAGACGCAGGAGTGGAGAAACCCATTTATTACATTAGCAAAACTTTTAATACTGCCGAGAAGAATTACTCAAAGATTGAAAAGTTAATCTTAGCATTAGTTTATGTATCAT
>NW_020642301.1:0-327 GCF_003573695.1 Papaver somniferum
ATAATAAAAAATGGTTGGTTGGTTTGTGAATCATGGGTGTTAATTGTGGAGTGAAAAACAAAAACGAATATTTGGTCAGCTGTAGAGTTTCGAGTTTATCTCTTAACCTAGAAGGAATTTAGATGAACCCTTTTGACACGACGTAGTAGACATCCTGATAGTTACCCACGTAAAATTTCAGAAATTTTGGAGTTGTAAAATTATTTTTTGATATTTTACAAAACTGAGAAACGTTCCTGAAAAATTCTGACGGGCAGAATTTTGTTGTTAACTAAAGTAGTTTTTATGGGGTAACCATGAGTTTTTTGATATGTTGGTTTAAACGAA
>NW_020642301.1:338-600 GCF_003573695.1 Papaver somniferum
GTGGGCCGCTTCCTATGAGAATATGAGCTTTGATTCTCTAGAGCATTCTGAGAAACAGGATATGTCCAGGGCCAAATTGGACAAAACGACACGAGCTTGGCAGCAATCTTGGAGATATCACCAGTGGTTGTTATCGCGAATTACATCAAATGCTAGCAGTTCAAGACATAGTTCACTGTCTCTAGAAAGTAATTCCGGTAATATCTCACTAAGCAAAGGTTCAAGACCTCATGGACACCTCTGCCTAAAATGGTATTTCCTG
>NW_020642301.1:606-1000 GCF_003573695.1 Papaver somniferum
TTGTGACATGAAATTGAAAAGGAACATGGCTACCAGGCGCATGTGGATGAACACAAGTCTTCCAAAGCTGACAAAGGCGAGAACATCAAACACAACTCTAAGCATAGTCTTCATAATAAAGGTATGTTTCGTAAAACTGAATCCGGCATTACTTTAATTAAGGGTGATTGTTATGTTTGTAAAATTCCTGGCCATACGGCAGTAAAGTGTAGACAACATAAAACCCTAATAAGTAGAAAGTTAATGCTAATTTAGTTGAAACAAATTAAAACAAGTTCATTGACATGATGTCGGAAGTTATTTTAATAACCAATGTGAGAGACTGGTGGGTGGACTCTGGAGCCACTAAGTATGTTTGTTGAAACAGAGACATGTTCACCTCTTATCAGAGGAT
>NW_020642302.1:0-393 GCF_003573695.1 Papaver somniferum
GTCATTCTCATTATTTTGAATTTGTGCTTAAGAGATACAATCAGTGTGATTGTAAGCCTTCTTGTACTACGTACGATTATTCTTGTAGACTCAAGAAAAAAGGGTAATGGAGTATCTTAAATTGAATACTCAAGAGTTATAGGATGTCTGATGAATTTAATGAACTGTAAGAGTCCAAACATTGCCTATATTGTGAGTAAGTTAAGTAGATATAATTGTAGTCCAGAGAAATAGCATTCAGATTCATTGAGTAGAGTATTATGGTACCTAAAATACTCTATTACCTTTTATTTGATTTATCAAAGATATCTTGATGTCCTTGAGGGATTTTGTGATGTAAACTGGATAGTTGACTCAGAGGAGTCTAAGTCTACGAGTGGATATGTTTCACTC
>NW_020642302.1:593-729 GCF_003573695.1 Papaver somniferum
GGTTTTTTCGGAGTTGCCAAGCTCAAGTTGAGCATCTACTACATATGCTAGTAGTAGGTGTATTAGGGTGTTTTATCCTGGAGATATCCGTCCTGTGAGGGCTATAGCATCACTCTTGAGTGTAGCTGGGGGCTAA
>NW_020642302.1:740-1000 GCF_003573695.1 Papaver somniferum
TATAGCATCACTCTTGAGTGTAGCCGGGCGCTAATGTCTTAAGGGCAACGTGTTGAACACGTGACTCACTCTGTTTTTCCAAAGTTTTGCCTTGTTGCTGTTGCGGAGATATGGGGAGCTCATTCGTTTCATCAAATCGATCACTTCCATTATAAAGGAGCTAAGTATCAATAACTTTTGCTTATTTGATTTTTCCTTGTTTTTGATTATTGCACCCAACAATATCTACCTTGCGGGTCATGATACGTACCACTATATGT
>NW_020642303.1:0-512 GCF_003573695.1 Papaver somniferum
TTCACATGATCATCACTTGACTTTCGTCAAGAATATAATATGAACCTGGTTAAAGCGAAAGCTTGCCAACACATATTTCGAGAAATATGTAAGCGAGTTAAACTCAACTCGAAATATCAAATGTGTATAATCGAAGTCTATATAGCTATACGACTTTTTGTCTCAAATAGGAGATAGAGTAGATAGAATTTTGAGTGATAAATGATTTCAAGTCTCCATATACCTTTTGTTGATGAAGTTCCACAAGCTCCCCTTAGTAGTTCTTCGTCTTCAATCGATGAACGTCGTGAAGTCTAATGCTCAACTACGCTTTATATCCTAATTCGAGACTTAGCTATAAGTAGACTAGAAATAAAGACTTATAGTTTTGGCAACTAAACTTGACAAACAAGCTTGAGATACCAAAGCTTGCGAGTTCGACCGAGCAATTCTAACAATCTCCCCTATTATCAATTTTAGTGACAAAACTATCAATACATATGGATTACAAAATAAATATACTTTGTAGCTTC
>NW_020642303.1:523-1000 GCF_003573695.1 Papaver somniferum
TGACAAAACTATCAATACATATGGATTACAAAATAAATAAACTTTGTAGCTTCTCATACAAATGCTTGATTTCCTTGGTTCTTCAACATTACTCGAAATCTTCGTCACTTCCAAGTACTCCAGTGATTCTGAACGTGTTCAACTCAGCATCATAGTTGTTGAAAATCCGTAGCTAAAACAATGAGAAAACAGTAGCTCTCAATCATTGTTATACAGTGTCATAGTATTATTACACGACATCAAAGTCCAATTACATCACAACTTTGAAAACAATACTATGGTGATATGTATCACTCCCCTTAGTCAATACTTCATCTCACAATGAAAACTACTCCCCCTTACATAATGATCCGTAAACCATATGTATTTGTAGTGTGAACTTCACATCAATTCTCCCCCTTTTTGTCAATATAAATTTGCAAAGGTACGAAAACTAGTGGGATCATAATGAAATTCTCATAGAGATACTTCATGACT
>NW_020642304.1:0-329 GCF_003573695.1 Papaver somniferum
ACAGATAAACCCTAGGTTTTGTTCCGTCTTTAGATATAAAATCAAGGTAACATGAACCAACTAATAATCCAGACTTATATTCCCGAAGAAAAGCCTAGATTAATCAATCACCTCTCTACAATCCTTCCTGACTACACAAGCGGATTGACGAGGAATCACAAACAGTGAGACGAAGATGTTTGTGACTTCTTTATGTTACCTATCGGAGAACCCTCACGATCTCAAGCCAATCAATCGATTTCACTTGTACGATAGAATATGCAAGATCAGATCACACAACTACGATAAAAGTAGTATCGATCTGGCTTCACAATCCCAATGAAGTCTTT
>NW_020642304.1:340-695 GCF_003573695.1 Papaver somniferum
TCGTACGATAGAAGATGCAAGATCAGATCACACAACTACGATAAAAGTAGTATCGATCTGGCTTCACAATCCCAATGAAGTCTTTAAGTCGTTAACTCGAGTTTAGAGAAGAAACTCAAGAGTTAATGGAGATCGACTCTAGCGGGCGCACTAGTAGCACACAGACGTGTGAGGATTAAGTTTTTTTCTCTTGCTATATGTCTCCTATATATAGCCTTTCAAATCAGGGTTTTTCCTTAGGTGCAAAGCAAACTCTATCCACCGTTAGATGAAACCTGATTTAGATTCAAGCCAATATCTCTCAACCATTAGATCGAAAGACATAGCTTGTCACACACACTTGGGTACACGTTTA
>NW_020642304.1:706-1000 GCF_003573695.1 Papaver somniferum
AAACCTGATTTAGATTCAAGCCAATATCTCTCAACCATTAGATCGAAAGACATAGCTTGTCACACACACTTGGGTACACGTTTACTGGGTTTGAGAAAACCATGCCCAAACGAGTACACGTATGTTGATTCAACATGATAACCCAAAAGGTCAACCATATGAGCATATCATATTAATCATGTTCTTCTTCACCATAACTAGTTCAATTGACTCAAATGAACTAGTTAAGAGTTGTTCAATTGCTATGAGATCTTATGTAACTACACAAGACACAATTGAAATAAATATGATTCG
>NW_020642305.1:0-454 GCF_003573695.1 Papaver somniferum
CGATTGTACTCGTACGATAGAAGATGCAAGATCAGATCACACAACTACGATAAAAGTAGTATCGGTCTGGCTTCACAATCCCAATGAAGTCTTTAAGTCGTTAACTCGAGTTTAGAGAAGAAACTCAAGAGTTAATGGAGATCGACTCTAGCGAGAGCACTAGTAGCACACAGACGTGTGGGGATAATGTTTGCTCAATGCTAGACGTCTCCTTTATATAGTCTTCAAATCATGGTTTTGCCTTAGGTACAAAGCAATCCTTATTCACCGTTAGATGAAAACCTGATTTAGATTCAAGCCAATATATCTCAACCGTTATATCGAAAGACATAGCTTGTCACACACACTTGTGTACACGTTTATTGGGTTCGTGAAAACCATGCCCAAACGAGTACACGTATGTTGGTTCAACATGATAACCCAAAAGTTCAACCATATGAGCATCTGATATTAA
>NW_020642305.1:477-1000 GCF_003573695.1 Papaver somniferum
GTATGTTGGTTCAACATGATAACCCAAAAGGTCAACCATATGAGCATCTCATATTAATCATGTTCTTCTTCACCATAACTAGTTCAATTGACTCAAATGAACTAGTTAAGAGTTGTTCAATTGCTATGAGATCTTATGTAACTACACAAGACACAATTGAAACAAAGATGATTCGATTCGATTAGAATCGACTCATGAATATTATAGCCACAGTTTTCATAAAGCATTCCTTAATAATTAATGTTTCATGTTCAGAGCACATCTTTAGATCATAACCTCTTAAGTTCACAAACAAGTTCGCGGACTTAAGCTAATCGGTTGAGTTTTCCAAACTCAGCAGATATTCTCGGGTCGAGAACTTCCTCCAGTTCGTGGACTGGGTTCGCGGACTGAGTTCGCGGACTTAGCACACAAACGAGTTTTGGAAATCCCAGCAGAAATTCTCGGTCGAGAACTTCCGTCATTTCGCGGACTGAGTCTGCGGACTGGGTTCGCGGACTTGGAAAGCCAATTCCACAATCCT
>NW_020642306.1:0-542 GCF_003573695.1 Papaver somniferum
ATAACCCAAAAGGTCAACCATATGAGCATATCATATAAATCATGTTCTTCTTCACCATAACTAGTTCAATTGACTCCAATGAACTAGTTAAGAGTTGTTCAATTGCTATGAGATCTTATGTAACTACACAAGACACAATTGAAACAAAGATGATTCGATTCGATTAGAATCGGCTCATTAAAATTATAGCCACGGTTTGCATAAAACATTCCTTAATAATTAATGTTTCATGTTCAGAGCACATATTTAGATCATAACCTCTTAAGTGCACAAACAAGTTCGCGGACTTAAGCTAATCAGTTGAGTTTTCCAAACTCAGCAGAAATTCTCGGGTCGAGAACTTCCGCCAGTTCGCGGACTGGGTTCGCGGACTGAGTTCGCGTACTTAGCACACAAACGAGTTTTGGAAATCCCAGCAGAAATTCTCGTTCGAGAACTTCCGTCAGTTCGCGTACTGAGTCTGCGGACTGGGTTCGCGGACTTGGCAAGCCAATTCCACAATCCTACCGATTTCTCTTGATCAAAAAAGTTCGAAAACTTTG
>NW_020642306.1:553-1000 GCF_003573695.1 Papaver somniferum
ACTGAGTCTGCGGACTGGGTTCGCGGACTTGGCAAGCCAATTCCACAATCCTACCGATTTCTCTTGATCAACAAAGTTCGAAAACTTCGGTTCAAGGAATACATGGTTATATAATATAAACTCTCATTTCAATCATTGAAACATTCTCAGAGGGCGATATTCAGTCGTGAAGAACAACAGACCTTTCTCGTCAGAGAAATTTCCAAAGTGATTGAAACTTTCATGACTTACGTCACTAGGTGAAGATAAACCTGATCAAAGCGAAACGCTTTACCAACACATGATTTCGAGTAAAAGATGAGCAATGAATATTCAGCTCGAAGTATCAAGTGTATATGATCTAGTCTATATAGCATACGACTTTTGTCTCATAAGAAGTAGGAGAAGAATAGATAGACTTTCGAGTGATAGATAAGTTCAAGTCTTCACATACCTTTTTGTTGATGA
>NW_020642307.1:0-364 GCF_003573695.1 Papaver somniferum
GCAAATTCAGTCCAAGACACGCTTTATTGACGTATTAGATGACGAGTCTGAGTTCAACTCCCGTCATTGGGTGGTGGTTCCTCCTCACGTTTCTCAATTGACGACTTTCAATGCCGTAGAAAGTAAGTATTTGAAATCTGGTGCTGATTTGAGCGATGGCGAAAGATCTTTCATGATGAGTTGCACTCCCGGTCATCTAATATCAGCAACGTATGGAGATTTTTCGGTGGAGGAGTATAACATTGACAAAGCCGCCCGTCAGATGGGTATGTACCAATGTGTTCCAACCTTCATAAGGAGAATACCATCAGTGGAACAACTTAAGACTTGATTAGATCACACACATGATGAATGGATCTCTTAT
>NW_020642307.1:375-1000 GCF_003573695.1 Papaver somniferum
AAGGAGAAGACCATCAGTGGAACAACTTAAGACTTGCTTAGATCACACACATGATGAAGGGAGCTCTTATTGGTTCCCTTGTGCTGATCGAACTACGTATGTGACTCCAGGCTACATGGAATTCTGGGATCAGCAGCTTGAGCGTCTTAATGATTATGTGACGTCCGTCCAACCTTTAGTGAAATATCCTCCTTCTTCTGAGATGAGTGACTCTCGTCCCACACTAAGGAATATTTCTGGTGGTGACAAGCGAAAGACATCTCCAGGAGGTTCACCAGTATGTATTCTTTTGCATATTCCTCATACAACTCGTATAATCGTCTTTAATTATCACATCAATTTCTTTTGCAGGAGGGTCGTGCTGTGAGACCTCGAATTGAAGTGAATTTCTCAGAGGCGGAGGAAATTGCCCACGGTGGAGAAGGCAGGAGCAAGAATTGCAAGTTGTTGCCCAACACCATAAAGTCCCCATTCGCCTTTTTGGTGAGTTGTTGATATTTTTACGTTGTGACTTCTTCCATCCGCATTATCAGGATCTCAAAACCAATATTTGTTATTTGGTCACAGGACTTTGCTCCGTCTAGTATTGACGGTCTTCGATTCTCTGCTACTGAGCAGATGACTT
>NW_020642308.1:0-269 GCF_003573695.1 Papaver somniferum
AACTTCGCAAGAACGATGGATCTTTAGCAGTTTCCGGGTAAGATTCCATGGGAATATTTTCATAAACCTCTAAACACACACGAATTCGCAAACTTCGAGAAGTGAACTTGTTCGGAGATCGTAACCTCTCCAGGAGTGGACTACTACTGGATTAGAACTTCGCAAGAACGATGGATCTTTATCAGTTTCCGGGTAACATTACATGGGAATATTCTCATAAACCCCTAAACACACACGAATTCGCAAACTTCGAGAAGTGAACTTGTTCG
>NW_020642309.1:0-318 GCF_003573695.1 Papaver somniferum
GATTTAGAAACACTAGTCTTAGAAGATGATAAACTCATAGAAATGATTGAGGATGAACCCAACTTAGAAGAATCTATTGACCATTTCCAGGAATCTGATGACCTAGAAATTAGGGAAGTTGTGACTAGTCTTCCTAGAGACACAGAAAACTCTAAGTTTGGGGGTGATTATCATTCTCCGTGTGCTTTAACTCTTAGAAAGTACCCTCCTGTAGGACTTGACATTTGTGCCTCAACCATCTTACAAGATTATCTTCATACACGTTTTCCCGAACCTAATGATGTCCAGAAAGAAGCTCAGTTGTTAGAAACCCATCCT
>NW_020642309.1:518-1000 GCF_003573695.1 Papaver somniferum
GAACCTGAACCGCAATTAGCGATAGTTTTCAGGAAACTAGGTAAGGGCATGCTTTTCTTGTCCATTTTCTTGGTATTCTGCAGTTTCCTATGGTCAGCTCTATTTGGTTTTGAAGACCTACAGTTATTTCGACTGTTACTTTATGGTTCGAGTTGACCAATCCTTTTCTAAGTATGGCTGAAGACTTTAAACTTAGCACTTCTTGGGAGGTAACCCAATCTCATGCAACACGGTAATATCCTTCCTTAACTCTTTTGCTTCAAATAGTAACCGTTTCTCCTTGTTCATGCTTTTAATTTCATCTTTAGAACATTGAGGACAATGTTAGATTTAAGTTTGGGGGTATGGGAGAAACTTTTTAGTTGCAATTAGTAAACTCCAGAGCCTAGAAATTTATGCCTATTAAGGTTTGCACTAACCAATCTAAGTGGATGGGAAAATCTTGGTTGTAGGAGTTGAGGAACCAATCTGATTAGATGGAA
>NW_020642310.1:0-314 GCF_003573695.1 Papaver somniferum
GGTTGCAGGGCAGTGGCCAAGGCAGCTGAGTAGCAAGGCAAGGAGAAAAGAAGAGATGGCAGTGAAGTAATGGTGGCACTAAGCCAAGAACAGTGAAAATTGATATAGGAAAAATGGACAGTGGAAAATGAAGAAAAACAGTGGCCAATGGCCAAAGGCAGTGATGGTGTGGCAGTGACAGTGACAAAAGAAAGGCAATGGCCAAGGGCCAAAGGCAAAGGAAGAACAGGGCACAAAACAGTTATGAAAGGCCAAGAGTGAAGAAAGAACAAGATACAAAAAATGAAAGGCAAAGTTGGGAGCCTAGGCATACA
>NW_020642310.1:325-642 GCF_003573695.1 Papaver somniferum
AAAACAGTGACAAAACAGGAAACAAAACCAAATAAACCAAGGCTGTGAGCCAAGGGCAGGGAGGAGAAGAAGTAACAAAACAGTTAAGTTGCAAGTGACTGTGAAAACAAAATGTGGGTTAAGCTAAGGCTTTGAATCCACCCTTGTGTCCTAGCCAAACAATGTGATCCTAGGTTGAGTTGAAAATCCTATGCATACATCTAGAATGGGAGGAAAACTAATTTGCTCACTAGTTTGCCCCTAGCATTGACTGTCTTTTGACAGAACAATCAATCACAGGCACTATGAGCATCAATCTCTTCCCATTGCTCAATCAA
>NW_020642310.1:699-1000 GCF_003573695.1 Papaver somniferum
AAGAACAAACATGAACAGAAATTGAAGAATCCTAAATATTAAATTGAAAATTAAAACTAAAATTAAACAGTGATTAACCCAAATTTGGGGGTATCTCGGCTAACCAAGAACATCCTTTAACATCCTTTAACATCCTACATCAGTTCCTATTTATAGTTTACAACAAAATATAAAACCCTAATTCGAAACCCTAATTTTTTTGGGGGAAAATCAAATTCTCTCACCAATTTCCTGAATCGAGCTCGACCCATGCTTTGGGTATGTCCCCTCTGCTCTTCTGAAGCTTTTCCTGCCCTCAATT
>NW_020642311.1:0-1000 GCF_003573695.1 Papaver somniferum
ATTAGGTTGCGTAACGAGTTATGCCTGAAAAGATAGTATGCATAACCAGTTATGTATTGATTCATATAATTATGGGTGTCACGGTATACAAAATTAATTGTGGGCCTGAGAATGAGAATATTATTTTTTTTGGGTCTCCTCCTAATTTCCCCTTTCAATAAATAAGCCACACAATGACGTGAAAATTTAATATTCCTAGCCTTGGGCCTTACATGCATTGCCGCTGCTTTGTGGTACTTGGGCTTTATTGTAGAATGATTTTTTAGGGACCATGGTTTTTTGAGGGGACCATGGTTTTATTAGGCCACCTTCCCTATAGTGATAACGGGTGTCTTAAAACGTTGAAATGACTAACCTATCCTTAACCTAATTTAATTTAAAACCAACCTAATAACCACCTATATATATATAACCACCACCTCCTCCCACCACCACCGTCAACCACCGCCGATTACCACCACCACCAACCACCGATTACCACCACCACCACCCACCACCACCGCCGATTACCACCACCACCACCTCCGATTATCACCACCACCAACCACCGATTACCACCACCACCTCCTCCCACCACCACCGCCTATTTAAGAAATGTAACAACATCAATGCAATCACAATTAAGTTCGGTTACATAATAATTTTATCGAGTATAAAAGACGCCAGCTGCAACCTGATTCTGCCATGGGACCACTCCGGAGGTATTTTCCAACAAACCCTTCGCTTTAATTTGATTTTGATTGCTTCAATCGAATAGAAATCATCAAAATAGGGTTTTAATAGGAGTTACAGAGCCATGTTCGGTTAGGTCGATGTTCAAAAAAACCCTAGTTTACTAACCGAACTTCTTGAAAATGAAGAACACAAAGAACAATTCGGTTCTATTAGATTTAAAACTAAGTCACCGAACTCTCTTTTTGGTTGTGATAGACGCATTTTTGTGTCTAATTTGTCCTCAATGTCCGTATTGTTGGAACTCTATTTTTGTACTAATATTGTG
>NW_020642312.1:0-387 GCF_003573695.1 Papaver somniferum
CTTTGGAAAAGATAGCTTGCTATGAACAAATGTTATCTCTGACAAAGAACACCTTGTGTGAACTGAAAAGAGAACTTAGTGAGTTAACTGATATTTCTGAAGATCTGGAGGAATTAAATGATCCCATAATCAATGGATTTTTCAATAATGAGAAGGAATTCTCAATAGATGCTCTAGAAATCTCTACAATGTCTAGGAAACTTCTTATGAGAATTTATTCTTGTATTTTAAGAAGGATAACTATGGTTTGGAATAACAAATATTGTGATTACACATAGCTATTGCCAATGATTTTCATCTTGCAATGTTTTAGATTTATTTATTTAAATATTCTAAGTTATTTGGAAGATAATTTTGTAGTATTAATCTTTATTGGTTTTATATATT
>NW_020642312.1:398-1000 GCF_003573695.1 Papaver somniferum
AGATTTATTTATTTAAATATTCTAAGTTATTTGGAAGATAATTTTGTAGTATTAATCTTTATTGGTTTTATATATTGAAAAAAAAAATGGGATATGTGTGTTTACGTTCGTGAACTATGATTTTCCCATATATGTCAAAAGATAAGTATATTATGTCATTATGCAAATATTGATAAAAGATAGAATGAACTTTTGTATATTCCGCAGTATTGATCTTTCCTTGATCCACTTCTATGTGAAAGTACTGTATTGGTCCGTAAGTTTTCTTATGTTGAGTGTTTATGATTAAATTAATCATTAAGGTTCTCTTTTGGTTAATTTATTTGAGTTTAGAGGATACAAATTTATGTTTCATGTAATTTGTTAATGTCCAAAGAAATCCTTTTTTTCTCGTAAATTAAGGCCGCTCTTGTTGTTCTTTCGGGAATGGCCTTTTATAGGGGATGATAGGCACATTTTTGTGTCTTATATAATCTCAATTGTATATATTATTAGTGCTCGATTTTATATTTATTATGGCTTTTTATGTCCCTGTAGGTATTTTTGGAGAAATAAGCTTTTGCGGCGAAATTGGCTAAAAAAGTGGTTTTTGCGCTCGTGGG
>NW_020642313.1:0-250 GCF_003573695.1 Papaver somniferum
TGCAATAAATTCAATTCAAACCTAGCATTATTTTGTTCGATGAGTATGAGATTTTCCTCCACAGATTGCTGGTGTGGAAATGGAAAACACACAAAACTTGCAAGTATACAAGGTCAAGCTTTATAATATAGGGATAAGAAAGGGATCAGTCCACAGGGAGTAGGAGTGCTTAAAAGAAATTTTCCTAAGCTATCAATGGGTGCAAAGCACTATGGCAGTGAGCAAAGCAAGGTAATGTGGCAGATGCAAA
>NW_020642313.1:261-546 GCF_003573695.1 Papaver somniferum
AGGGGTGAGATTGTGCACTGACTTCAGTGCACACAGCTTCAAAATGCAAGAACTAAGCAAAACAGTAAAGGAAAGTAACTAAGCAGTGAATAAAAGCAGAGATGGAATTGTAAGTGACTGAAGAAAGGAATTGTGGCTAAGCTAATGGCTTAGAATCCACATTTGTGTCCTAGCCAAACAATGTAGTTCTAGGTTGAAATTAAGACCCTAAGCATACAATTGGAATGGAAAGAAAATCAGCTTGCTCAACTAATGTGCTCCTAGCATTGACTGTCTTTTGACAGT
>NW_020642313.1:746-867 GCF_003573695.1 Papaver somniferum
TATTCTTGAAAACAATGAAAATACAGAATATGGGATAAAATGTAGAATTAATGCACAAAAGATGAGTTAAATGCCAACAAAAAGGGATAAATATATACAATATTTGGCACTCATCAATTGC
>NW_020642313.1:878-1000 GCF_003573695.1 Papaver somniferum
AGAATTAATGCACAAAAGATGAGTTAAATGCCAACAAAAAGGGATAAATATATACAATATTTGGCACTCATCAATTGCCTACACGAGATCGGGGAAGTACAAAGTTGTTCAACTTCCCACTG
>NW_020642314.1:0-501 GCF_003573695.1 Papaver somniferum
TATCAGGCAACCTCATCTGAGATGACACTTGCTGAATATAAACATAGGCAACGGTATGGAGTTTCTGCTCCACATGAGGTAAGTGAAGAATCTCCTCATGATATATGAGAAGTATTACAAACACAAACCTCCTACTTTGGAACAAAGATTGAGAGTTCTTGAATGTCAAAGATTATATGTTGATGATGATGAATCTTGTAGTGACTCTCTGTTCCAAACAGAACATATAGATGACCCTGTGGATGATTGTGTGGATGATTTGCCTAATTTCATAGATGAATCCATCCCACAAGATAATTCACCCAACTTAGAGGTTGTTTCTAGACCCCTAGACTTCCAAAAGTTGCCTAATTTAGGGTTATAATTGTGTGCTTCTAAAGTGTTGTTGGATTACTTTGCATCTAAGTACCCATAGGACTTGCCTATTCCTGATATTGTGCATGAGCCAATTGAAAATTTACCAGTCCCAATAATATCCTCATATTATGTTCTTTACACACT
>NW_020642314.1:512-1000 GCF_003573695.1 Papaver somniferum
TGATATCGTGCATGAGCCAATTGAAAATTTCCCAGTCCCAATAATATCCCCATATTATGTTCTTTACACACTTCCTTGTGTTGTAAAAACTTGGTTTGGAGGTAAGTCTCTGTTTTTGATAGTTTCAGTGTCTCCGCATCGTGATAACATAAGTGTGAAGCTGTCATTTGTAAATGTTGTATTTTGGGTTGATCCCCAAACTTTCGGGTTGTTAGTTTATGGGGATCCATTTTGTACATTCCAGTAGATGTATTTTTATATTTTCGTTTACTTTTTGCATTTCCCATCTTAATATTTGCGTTGGATGACTCAATTACATTGAGGACAATGTAATGTTTAAGTGTGGGGGAGAGGTTAACATTTTATTTTATTTTTTCAGGAAATTCCTTGCAAATCATGACCAGCTGTGTAGCGGGTCTGTTCCTTTTTCCTGCATGTTATAATCAGCTGTGTAGCGGGTCTAAAAAAAAATGAAAAATATAAAATGA
>NW_020642315.1:0-330 GCF_003573695.1 Papaver somniferum
TATCTGTGCCTCGACCATTTTACAAGATTACCTTCATACTCGTTTTCCCGAGCCTAATGATGTCCAGGAAGAAGTTCAGTCGTTAGAAACCCATCCTCTAGTTGATGTGGTTTGCCCAGGCTATGATCCCCAGATTAACTTTGCTTTCCCACCAAATAGTTTTCTTCCAACTGTGGGAACGTTTATATTCCAAATGTGTCGAATATTAAGTTGCGAGACTAAACCTAAATGCTTTAGGATATTAGAATCGACACATTTTCTTAAGAATGACCACTACTCTCACTGTGGTCAATTATGTAAGTCAAACCTGATTGACTTATAGGATCCTCA
>NW_020642315.1:530-670 GCF_003573695.1 Papaver somniferum
CTCTTTTGCTTCAAATGGTAACAGTTTCTCCTTGTTCATGCTTTTAATTTCATCTTTAGAACATTGAGGACAATGTTAGATTTAAGTTTGGGGGTATGGGAGAAACTTTTTAGTTGCAGTATGAATACATAAACTCTAGA
>NW_020642315.1:770-1000 GCF_003573695.1 Papaver somniferum
CCTAGAAATTTATGCCTATTGAGGATTGCACTAACTAATCTAAGTGGATGGAAGCATTTTGGTTGTAGGAGTTGAGGAACCAATCTGATTAGATGGCAACATCTAAAGAGTCTATTCATAAAATCACAGAGCTCAGTTGTTAGGAATAACATGATAGTTTCACCATATCTCGTTGAGTCCTTTTCACTTCTTTTTTGTTGTTGTTTTCTTTTTAAATATGTTTCTAAGTG
>NW_020642316.1:0-440 GCF_003573695.1 Papaver somniferum
AAATCGATCAGTTAGTCTTTTGAGGAAAGTGAGTACCTCTTTCTGAGTTGTAGCCATGTCTGTTTATGCCTTAGCAAGAATTTCTTGTCTCCCCATCAAATCCACCATGGTAATAAGGGGTTGTCCTCCTATGGCTCCTCCGGCACCTCGTCCTGAGGGAGGAGTGGTAGTCGCCCTGGTGATAGACGGAGGCGTTACACTCGAATAAATGCCGGGATTTGCAGCTGCTCTGGATCTGGTGATAGGAGGCGTCACACCTAATGGAATATCTCCTCCTGCTCCGCTGGTGTTGGTGGTATAGGACGTGATTCCACGAGATACATTGATCGTATTGGCGGGTTTCACGGTAACACCACTAACCGGGATATCAATGCCGAGAGTGTTGTCGGCGCTGATTCCGTCGGGATTGGTTGCTGATCCAGACCTAAGATACACCATTT
>NW_020642316.1:451-1000 GCF_003573695.1 Papaver somniferum
GGCGCTGATTCCGTCGGGATTGGTTGCTGATCCAGACCTAAGATACACCATTTTTGAAATCAGAAAAATTGAATTGGTATTGAAGAAATTGACTTCACAACCGAGAGATTAATCTCCCACTGTGGTCGCCAATTGTTTATGGGTGAAAACTGTTTCTGCGGTTTTTGGTAAATTTGGGTGTGTGTGGATGAGAAACGGATCTAACCCCTAAACAAATGCACTGCACGGGAGTGCTTTCTGATTCGAGAGATCAATCTGTACAATTATGGCCTAAACCAAGAAATGGTCGTTCCAGACTTGGTTCGGTCACAAAGTGAAGAAGATGGGGTTGATCTTAGGGAAGGAAGTGAAGAAGGTGTTGAGATTGTGAAGGTGTTGGCTGTTTATGACTTGTATCAGAATATCTAACTGGCTTGCAATAATGTAAGCAATCATCTCTGGGTGTTTGGGATATGTTGTATCAACACTTGATTCTGTCTGTTTTGGAAATAGAAATGAGAACCTATTTATACAAGCCATTGAGCATAACCCTCATCTCTCATGGGAAGT
>NW_020642317.1:0-1000 GCF_003573695.1 Papaver somniferum
CCTCCTCTGCCAATCTATCTGCTACTTGATTACCTTTCCTATGCTTAAATAAGAAACCCAAAAAACTGGAACTGGTCTTCAGAATTCCTATTGCTTCATGAGTAATTGCCTGATTCCTCCATTGCCTGAACTTCCCTAACCAGTACACGACCTCAAATAATCCGAAAAAAGAAAGAAATCGTTCATAATAAGATCCCACTTCTTCATAAACTCCCTGTCTGCTGCCTTGCTCTCCAATGACTTTCCACTCGCTTTCTTGAGTTCGAGAAGATTTTCCTCAACCTCCTTTCTGTCCACCTCCTTCCTTTCCTCAATCTCATTCCTGTCCACCTTCCGACTTGCATGACCTTGGCTTCCTTGTCTGTGTCTCCTTTCCTCAACCTCCTTACTGTCCACCTCCCGGCTTGCATGACCTTGGCTTCCTTGTCTGTGTCTCCTTTCCTCAACCTCCTTACTGTCCACCTCCCGACTTGCATGACCTTGGCTTCCTTGTCCGTGTCTCCTTTCCTCAACCTCCTTCCTGTCCACCTCCCGACTTGCATGACCTTGGCTTCCTCGTCTGTGTCTCCTTTCCTCAACCTCCTTCCTGTCCACCTCCCGACTTGCATGACCTTGGCTTCCTTGTCTGTGTCTCATTTTCTGAAACTCCTTCCAGTACCCCACCCGACTTGCAAGACCTTGGCTTCCTTGTGTACATCTCCTTTCCTCAACCTCCTTACTGTCCACCTCCCGACTTGCATGACCTTGGTTGTGTCTCATTTTCTGAAACTCCTTCCAATATCCTGATGTAGTTTTGAAAGTGATAAGTAGAAGGTCGTTTCTCATACTTGTGAAGGATAACTTTAGACTTAAATTCAAAACTAAATAGAAAACTCGCTACTAATTATAACAAACACCGACAAAGTTGGTATCAATATTAAAAGAACACTGAGGCTAAGATTCCACTATTTTCCAAGTTTAAAGTGATTTAATCCAATCTTTGTATTCATGCAATTTGCTC
>NW_020642318.1:0-289 GCF_003573695.1 Papaver somniferum
TGCCAGTATGTTGTTGGAGTCACTCCCTTGCCTGCACATCTTACACGCCCACCATGTTCTTCCCCAAACACAAGTGTGATAGAATCAGTGCCTGGTTTTTTCGTCAAAGTTCCATCTTCCAGCTGCTTATCAAACTCCTCCTGCACAAAAAATTTAGGGGATTAAAAGTGTTAATCAATTAAAACAAACTTATTTGCACATTTACTTAAGCACAGAACAAATAGCTAGGTAGTTTTAGTCGTGTTACAAGCTGTGTTTCCTTTTCCCTGACATCATCGTCATCGTATTC
>NW_020642318.1:300-704 GCF_003573695.1 Papaver somniferum
TACTTAAGCACAGAACAAATAGCTAGGTAGTTTTAGTCGTGTTACAAGATGTGCTGCCTTTTCCCTGACATCATCGTCATCGTATTCTCCATTTTTGTTTTGATGTGCCTTCCTCCACAGTAAAGACCGTGAAGGATTTTCATCTTCACGAATCTCTTTTTCTTTAATCTAGTAATTATCAAAAACACAAGGCAAATATTAGATACATACTCTTCATATCATTAGATGTACTCTTTAATTAAGCATACAAGCTAACGGAACATCATCATATGGAAATAATACTAATTTTTGATAAGAAACTGAACTTACTAATTTTTCCAACAGCCCTGTATACCCTGCTCTTCCCGTCCTGTGGTTATATTTGTGGCTCTCACGCGCCTTCACTCCCTTAATGGACAATTCCT
>NW_020642318.1:715-1000 GCF_003573695.1 Papaver somniferum
TCATTAATAATGGTGGGGCGGGGCTGTCAGTTATATGACTCTCTTTATTTTAGAAAGGTTCTGCTGTATAATTAAATTAGAAGGCCAAGGGGGCAGCGAACTCAATTTCTAGTTTGATCAAGTTCCCAAGCTTAGCCACTCAAATTAAGATAAATGAGACGGAACCCTAGGAAGAATCCTCAAGCAAGGGAACCTCACCCCGAAGTCCTTGCCTTTACTCTCAATCCGTGTGGGAACGGAACGAAGGCTCTCAACGGAACTTCACTCAATTAGGATGACACAAGG
>NW_020642319.1:0-1079 GCF_003573695.1 Papaver somniferum
AATCCCTAACTTCGGTCACAGAGCCAAATCTTAGCTCTGGCCATGCTACAACGCCACAGGTGTGGCCATGCCACAACGCCACTAGCATGCCGCTATGCCACGGCTACTAACATACTGCTATGACAGGGATACTATCATGTCGCTATGCCACGGCTACTAGCACGTCGCTATGCCATGGATACGTCATTGGCATGATGTTATGCCACGGCTACGCCACTGGCATGCTACTAGCATGCCGATATGCCATGGATCCACCAGGCGCCACTATGACAATGACACCACTCTGCTATACAACAAGATGCGGCCATAATCAATGGACATCCTTCCTCATGAGATGCAATCTCGTCCATCCAAGTTCGTCACCGAACTGACATACTTGTGGCAAATTTCAGGCGACCAGCTGCCTAAATCTAGTGGCCATGGCTACGCCAGGCGCCAATTGCACCATTGTTCCACTGGCATGCACGAGCCATGCCACATTGCCGCTGGCGTATACCAAAACGCCACCGCGCCATTATCACGCGCCAACACAAGTTAACCATAATCAACGGCTCCTCATTCATGATATGCGATATCAGCCATCGAAGTTCTCCACCGAACTGACAAACCTATGGCAAGTTTTAGGCGACCATCCAAAACGATCCTAATAGGATTACATGATATTTTCCTACGGTAAGTCCCTTGACTTTTACTTGCCACACATAGCTAAGTGCTACATGTTGATGCGTGTCGTAACCACAATAAATTAATTAAGATATTTTCCACTAATTAACTGGCAATATAGCGGTAGTAAGAGATTGTTCCCACGGAGAGCTGTGTAATTGATACGTTATTTAGATAGCAAAATAATAAAAGACAGGGGGGATTGTTTGATAAAGTAAAATAAAAAGAATAACAAATAGAAGAAATATAATCAAGGAATCCTTCGTCGTTACCAAGCGATAACTGGATTATTATGTTATCTATCTTCGTTAGAACCATTCATCACCAACCGTAGGAAAGCAGCTGGCACAGTGTTATCCCCAAAGTCCCTTATGTAGCTTGATACCGAAGCGCTCGCATATCAATTTTTATCCAAC
>NW_020642320.1:0-303 GCF_003573695.1 Papaver somniferum
GGCGTGTCCAAAACTAGGGTTTTGGGCCAAAGGTTACCATGCGTTGTTTGGCGACCTTGGACGGCTAGGATTTTCATCCAGGATGGAGGGGTGGTTGTTGATCGTCGCACGCCTTCGTTTTGGTAGCCGTATGGGGAAGGCCGGCATGGTGTGGCGCGGCAAGGTGGTTGGCATGCCATTGGCACATACCATGCGTTGTTTGGCGACCTGGGACGGCTAGGATTTGCATCTAGGATGGAAGGGTGGCCGTTGATCGCCGCACGCCTTCGTTTTGGTAGTCGCATAGGGAAGGCCGGCATGGTG
>NW_020642320.1:503-1000 GCF_003573695.1 Papaver somniferum
TTATTCTTGAAAACAATGAAAATACAGAATATGGGATAAAATGTAGAATTAATGCATAAAAGATGAGTTAAATGCCAACAAAAAGGGATAGATATATACAATATTTGGCACTCATCAGTTTCGACAGGGATCTTTAGACTGTTTGTATGTCTAAAGACGTCTTGTGATAATCCATTGTTAACAGACTCCGTTCTGTGCGTGATTGATCACAAGAGATTCAAGTTGTTGTGTGCATGCGTTTATTGAATATCTAAGAAGATTCGAAGACAAAGAAGATATTATAGATTTCTTATTTGGGGTTCATAATCTTTGGTGTGCACAATACTTGTTTCGGCATAGAGGATCTAACTATAATCGATTTATCCTTGTGGTAGATTAGATTTATTTGTTGTGTAGATCGACATCAATACAATTCTTTGTGATTAAAAGTATTGATTGAAAAATCTTAACAATTACCTTTGAGAATAAGATAGATCTAAGAACCCGACGAAGGAGTT
>NW_020642321.1:0-396 GCF_003573695.1 Papaver somniferum
CTCCTACTCATTCACAATTCTCGTAAAGTCCGGACAGCTAGCTAGATTTCGACCTCGGTTCTTAGCCTGAGAAACTATCTCTTGGTGATTAGTAGTCATAACATCCGATCTTTCTTTACACATGTGTAGATACACTTTACACTCTTATCACATGTCTTTAGTTGTTATCAGTGCTAGGATTGTGCCCTTGACAGCTAGATTGACATATTCCTCTGCTGTGAGCTTAAACTGTCATGCACATGTCACATTTCATGAAATCTGAGCTCATATTTTGTCCTAGAACTTTGTAGGTACGTTCTAAGCAAACCTTCACGAGACTTAACTCGTCCACTAGGGACACTTAGTGGTTTAAAAGGCTTAGTGCATACGCTAAATGCATTCGAGAAACCAGCGACA
>NW_020642321.1:596-1000 GCF_003573695.1 Papaver somniferum
AGCTAGGAATGGGCTCAAGAAGGAAGAATTGTTCTTAAAGAAGATATGGGCTTGGCATACCCAAGGCCCAAAACCCTTACCCAAACCCATTTTCTATATCCATAACCGCCTCCATTCTCAGCCGTTAGATGGGACTACATCTAAATCCTACGGTCGCTCCTTCATAGAGCATCAAAATCTGAAGTCTCTGCCAAACACCACAGCGCTTAAATTCCAAGCCTTCAGATTAGATTGTAGTTGAATCCAACGATCGCTTCTATGCCTGTGCATCAAAATTAGATACTCCCGATCTACACTACAGTACCTAACATCATCTAACACCGTTGACTTCGTTGTGTTTCAAAATCCAACGGTCGCAGCGATTCATCTCTCATCTCACCGTTAGATCTACCAACCATCTTCGC
>NW_020642322.1:0-560 GCF_003573695.1 Papaver somniferum
AATGCCAACAAAAAGGGATAAATATATACAATATTTGGCACTCATCAAATACCCCCAAACCTGAATTTTACTTGTCCTCAAGTAAAACAAAACTAAGGAAATCCTAACTATACCACTGTCGCTGGTCTCTCGAATGCATTTAGCGTATGCACTAAGCCTTTTAAACCACTAAGTGTCCCTAGTGGACGAGTTGAAGTCTCGTGAAGGTTTGCTTAGAACGTACCTACAAAGTTCTAGGTCAAAATATAAGCTCAGATTCCATCAAATGTGACATGTGCAAAACAGTTTAAGCTCACAGCAAAATGGAGATGTCAATCTAGCTATCGAAGGCACAATCCTAGCACTGATAACAAAAAAAGACATGTGATAAGAGTGTAAAGTGTATCTACACATGTGTAAAGAAAGATCTGAAGTTATGACTACTAATCACCAAGAGATAGTTTCTCAGGCTAAGAACTGAGATCGAAATCTAGCTAGCTGTCCGGACTTTACGAGAATTGTGAATGAGTTGGAGGTATTTCACAATTACTCGCGTTGTACCTCAATGGCATACATCCTCC
>NW_020642322.1:760-1000 GCF_003573695.1 Papaver somniferum
GGGCCTACAGTAATACCGCAAGTGCACGGTCGTCAGTTGTAGCTCGTGCAAGTACGGGTCGATCCACAGAGATCGGGTGTGTTTTGGAAATGTTTCTAGCTAATTGGGTTCCTAAATTGTTGTTGGGTTTTGAAGCCTTTTGGGACTGTTGGGGTTAAAGTACTAATGGGTTTGTTCACAATAAAATGAACTGAGCTTGGGCTCAGTTTGTCTTTGAAATGCAAATGGGCTTTGGGCCTT
>NW_020642323.1:0-435 GCF_003573695.1 Papaver somniferum
ATCTTGGACGGCTAGGATTCGCATATAGGATGGAAGGGTGGTCGTTGATCGTCGCACGCCTTTGTTTTGGTAGCCGCATAGGGAAGGCCGGCATGGTATGGCGCGGAAAGGTGGTTGGAATGTCATTGGCACATGTGGCATGGCATGCCTTGGCGCGGTTTGGCGTGGCCAAAACTAGGGTTTTGGGCCAAAGGTTACCATGCGTTGATTGGCGACCTTGGACGGCTAGGATTTGCATCTAGGATGGAAGGGTGGTCGTTGATCGTCGCACGCTTTCGTTTTGGTAGCCGCGTAGGGAAGGCCGGCATGGTATGGCGCGGCAAGGTGGTTAGCATGCCATTGGCACATGTGGCATGGCATGCCTTGGCGCGATTTGGCGTGGCCAAAACTAGGGTTTTGGTCCAAAGGTTACCATGCGTTGTTTGGGGATCTTGG
>NW_020642323.1:446-1000 GCF_003573695.1 Papaver somniferum
GGTATGGTATGGCCCGTCAAGGTGGTTAGCATGCCATTGTCACATGTGGCATGGCATGCCTTGGCGCGGTTTGGCGTGGCCAAAACTAGGGTTTTGGACCAAAAGTTACCATGCGTTGTTTGGCGACCTTGGACGGCTAGGATTTGCATCTAGGATGGAAGGGTGGTCGTTGATCGTCGCACGCCTTCGTTTTGGTAGCCGCGTAGGGAAGGCCGGTATGGTATGGCCCGTCAAGGTGGTTAGCATGCCATTGTCACATGTGGCATGGCATGCCTTGGCGCGGTTTGGCGTGGCCAAAACTAGGGTTTTGGACCAAAAGTTACCATGCGTTGTTTGGCGACCTTGGACGGCTAGGATTTGCATCTAGGATGGAAGGGTGGCTGTTGATCGTCGCACGCCTTCGTTTTGGTAGCCGCATAGGAAAGGCCAGCACGGTGGGGCCAAGGCAAATGACGCGGATGGCTTGGCATAGTGGGGCCAAGGATTTTGCACCGGCGGATTGGCATGGTGGGGCCAAGGAAAGGTGCAGTTGGATTGGCATGGTGGGGCCAAGG